>NC_141991.1:11229029-11442644 GCF_049901715.1 Pseudonaja textilis
GCTACTATACAGCATATGGAATGTACCTTGAAGGAGAATCCATTACAATCAGAGGGTGAGGGACTGGACATGTGTCTGCACTTTGGTCCTGGTTGCCAGATGGTTCATGGATTCATCACCTAATTGTTGGAGTGATATTGCTTATTATATTTTCTCTTTGTGTATGCTGTTGTATCCAATGTCTCCCTGGACTTTTAGGAATGTGTCGGGTGAAGCCTACGGAAGGAGAACTGCTGTTGCAGATGGCAAAAAGCTACCGAGGCATCCGCAATCATCAAAAAACTAAAACAGGGGAGATGTGGGAATAAACTTTGACTTGGGTATTGGGTAATGATTAGTCTAAGACCTTATACATACATGCTTGCTTAAAGGTCACTGAGATAGTGTAAGGAAATTAAAAACAAACACTAGAAACAATCAAGCAGCTCAGACAACTGTAAACAAGTCTGTAGTGGTCTCTCATGGAAAAGATGAGACACAAGCGAGTGTTCTCAGGATGAGAGCCCAGAACAAATTCCAGTGCTCCCTTTTATTGAGATTTTTAGCATAGCAAGTATAGTCACAATGTGACTTACAATAATTAGATATACTACAGACTTGTTTACAGTTGTCTGAGCTCCCCGAACAACCATAGCATTGTTCCTTATACCAGTCGCCTTCGGGCAGAGGTACTGCAACCATTGGAAGCCCTGATGTTTTGTGAGTTGGCATGTGCATACATACCCAACAATCAGTTTTATTATGAAGGTTTGCTAGTTTCTCCATGTCCTGGATCAACGTGTTTCTTTTCCATTCCCCCAAATCCACCCCCTTGCCCCTTTCGCTGATGATAAGGATGCACACAATGAGCAGGAACCCAAACAACTGTCCCCTCATCTTCAACAGCAGTGTATCCTCGGCCCCAAGTTATCAGTGGGACAGGTCCTTTCCACGTTGGATCTGGCAGTCTCCTATACCAAACTTTCAGTCTTGGCGTACCTGCAGAAGGGGAGGAAGCAAAATGCTTACTGGCTGCCATAGCAGCAGGGGATCCTGTCATGTTTAAAAAATTTAAAGTGTATAAGGTAATATTAAGAATGTTTTGTATGTAAGGCAAACCATATCCATCCACTTCCCCCATTTTTATTTTTATATGAAGGAGTGCTTGTTTGAGTGTCTGATTAGCTCGTTCCATGATAGCCTGACCAGTGGAATTGTAGGGAATGCCAAATTTATGTATAATTGACCATTGATGACAAAATTCCACAAAGGTGGTGCTGATGTAAGCAGGCCATTATCGGTTTTTATTTCCATTGGTGGCCCCACATGTGTGAAGGTACGGAGACAATGGTTGATTACATGTTTTGTAGCCTCTCCTCGTTGAGGTGTTGCCATAATGAATCCTGAATAGGTATCAATGGTGACATGCAGATGGTGCCATGGTTTGAAAGGAGGGTGTTGTGTGACATCCATCTGCCATAGTTGACAAGCAGTTGTTCCCCGAGGATTTACTCCTTGAGGAAAAGCACTGGATTGGGCACTGCAACTAGGACATTGCTGAATAATAGCTGCAGCTTCTGCAGCAGTGAGACCAAATTGTTTACAAAGAGCTTTGGCATTCTGATGAAAATAGCTATGTGAGTCCCACGGAGTCACAGGGGAGAGCGAGGGGCAGGACATGGACGAGGCGGCCGTATCAGCCACGTCATTCCCTTCCTGCAGCTCCCCGGGAAGTGGCTGGTGGCTGCAAATATGTGCGATATGCAAAGAATGTGTGCGAGAATGAAGAAAGCTTTGCAGGGCTAAAAACAAACTCATAAGATTAGCATCAATAGATGGGGAAAGATAAGCAAATTCAATGTTAAGTATCAATTGATAAACGTAAAGAGAATCCACAATTAGATTTAGTGGTTCTTGTGCAAATTCCTGTAAGGCCAAAATAGCAGCAGCTAATTCAGCCCTTTGTGCTGATTGCTGAGGAGGGGTAATCTTTGTTTTCCATACCCCTTCCTGTCTCCATGCACAAGCGCCATAGGTCTTACCACCATCTGCATAAACAGTCATGCCCTCAACAGGCTGCTTAGCAATAACTGAATTAAAATTTACAGATATGTTTCGAAGCAACTGGAAACGGGGGTCACTGGGGGTATGGCAAGAAATCTTCCCTGGCCAATTTTCAAGAGCAATTTGCAATTCAATGGATTGACTATACCAAGTTTCCCACAAAGTGAGGGAGATAGGTAAAAATAACTGAACTAGATCTATGTCATATACATGCATACTGCGATTCTGGCCTTTGATGATTAACTCACTATAAAGCATAGCCATAGTAGAAACTGTTTTTCTGGGAGTGTTCTGCAAATGCAACCATTCAATGATATAAACCTGTGTTTCATGTAATTGAAAGAAAGCTGCCTTAGGCAAGGCTGGAGTTTGTAAAATTGCCAAAGCAAATGGAGTGTCAGGAATGCATCGATCAACCTAACGCTGTGTTAAAGCCGCATTTACATGTGCCAGTACCTCCCTTTGTTCCGCTGATAAGGTTATAGCAAAGTCTGGTCTCGCGGAGCCCTTTAGGGCCAAGAACAAAGGCTGGAGTACCTCTGTAGTTAACACCAGGTAGGGTCTAACCCAATTAATTGTCCCTAGTATTTGTTGTAATTTTACTAGAGGAATCTTTTCCTCAATTTTGATTTCCGGAATGATCGGATGAGCATAGGTTGCAACGACCTTATGCCCTAAGTAGGCGTATGGTGTTTGACTTTGATTTTTTTCTGGGGCAATATGAAGTCCAAATTGTAATAATACCTCTTTTTACACTGCCTTAACTGTTCCTGGTGGGCCGGGAGCTGCAATTAAAATATCATCCATGTAATGGTAAACCTTCCACCCAGGATGGGAGGTTCTGAATGGAGCCAGAGCTGTTCGAACATATGACTGACACATTGTTGGGCTGTTTAGCATTCCTTGTGGCAAAACCTTCCATTGGTAACGAAAAGTAGGTGCATTGTTATTCAACTCAGGTACAGTAAAGGCAAATAATTGCTTGTCATCTGTATGCAAAGGGATAGAAAAGAAGCAATCCCGTAAATCTACGGGATCAGGTTAGGGTTAGGCAAGCCACATTGTAACGCTCCCATTGGTTGAAGGATGGCGTTGACAGCTCTCAAGTCATGTAAAAATCTTCATTTTCCATTTTTCTTTTTGATAACAAATACTGGAGTGTTATATGGACTAGAAGTTGGCTCAATGTGGCCTAATTGTAGTTGCTCAGCTACCAATTGATGTAAAGCTACAAGTTTTTCCTGTGGAAGTGGCCATTGGTCAATCCAAACTGGCTGAGAGGTTAACAGTTGTAAATTTTCCATTATCCAATAACAATTTTTGTGCGGAACTGTGACAGCAAATCTCTACCCCACAAGTTTATGTGCAGGGGCAACACAAGAGGTTGAATCCTTGCGGTCTCACCAGTTGCTCTATGCAATGCCATCAACCAATGTACACTACTTCTTGCAAACTGCATACCACCTACACCACGAACAGCGGAGAGTCCTCAAGCGCCCATTCATTTGGCCATTTCTTTTGGCGTATCACAGAGACATCTGCTCCGGAATCTATAAGGTCAGAAAATGATTTTCCTTGAATTTCAATTGTCATTTTTGGTTTGTCTGTAGTCAATTTTTTTGTCAGTGCTAGCAATTCTGCAGCAACTGGAGAACTGGCCATTTCAGTGGACCCAAAACCACCAGTTCGTGGGATCCCAATTAAAGGATTTATAGGAATGTATGGAAGCAATAATAACTGGGCAATAGATTCACTGGCCATTAATGATGCAGGAGTATCAGTGTACAATTGTATCTTAATAACCCCTTTATAATCTTGATCAATAACCCCTGGAATAACAAAGAACCCCTTTTTTGATGCAGAAGACCTGGGAAGTACCAATCCCACTGTTTTTTCTGGCAGTGGCCCATGCAAATGAGTGTCCTCAATGTACACTTGATTAGGAAAAGTCACATCAATCGAGTGCAACACAAACCTGCATTCCCGGTAGTTGCAGGCGATGCCTTTGTAACAGCCTTGGGAGCGGGGCTAGCTGCACGCCCCAAATTTAGTTTCCTGAATTTTGGTTCTGATCAGAGTGACATTGATTTGCCCAATGAAACCCTTTTTTGCATTTCGGACAGACCGACTTCGGGCGGACGTCCTTATTTTTGTTTTTGTTAAACAGCATTCCCCCCCTCAGGTGCTCGGCACTGGGCTTTAAAATGGCCAGGCTTCCCACAATTAAAACAGTTCCCCGTAGGTTTCATCCCTCTTTGTAATGCCTTAGCCAAAGTCTCCATGTTGTAAGCCTGAGAACCCACCACTGCACATGCCTTTAACAGATCAGCCAGAGTAACCTCACCTCTAGCCACCAAAGGCTGTTAGATACGCTTGCAGTCAGTGTTTGCATTTTCGACTGCCAATCTCAGCAAAAGTTCCTTTGCTGCTTCCTCATTGGAGATTTGCCGGGTAATAGCGAATTGTAGTCTTTCCACAAAATTATTATAAGACTCAGATGCTGTTTGCTTAATTTGAGAAAAAGACTGTGCTGGGGTTCCCACATCCTGGATGCGGGACAATGTCCCAAGGACAGCTGCCATAACCATGGGAAGTGCATGATCAGGCAAATTAGTAGCTTGATAAGCAGTGGATTCAAACAAACCTGCCCCATAGATTTTGTCTGGCGTATACACCCCTCCCCCCTGAATTTCATCCCCTAGTGATAGCTTCCCTTTGGTACTCTGAATCAAAAACCACATACTGAGTAGAACTCAATATTTTATTTTATTTTATTTTATTTTATTTTATTTTATTTTATTTTATTTTATTTTATTTTATTTGTCAATTGTTTACAAGATAATAAGTATAAGTGTATACATAGTTATGAATACATGAAATGGGTACATATAAGAAAAATAAAAGAAACAATAGGACAGGGATGGTAGGCACATTGGTGCGCTTATGCACGCCCCCTACAGACCTCTTAGGAAAGGGGTGAGGTCAATAGTAGACAGTCTCAGGTTAAAGTTTTTGGGGTTTGGGGAAGAAACTACAGAGTCGGGTAGAATATTCCAGACATTGACCACTCTGTTGCTGAAGTCGTATTTCCTGCAATCAAGCTTGGTGCGGTTAACCTTCAGTTTGTATCTGTTGTGTGCTCTTGTGTTGTTATGGTTGAAGCTGAAGTATTCATTGACAAGTAGGACATTGCAATGTATGATTTTATATACCATGCTTAAATCAGACCGAAGACGGCGTAATTCAAGGTTTTCTAGTTCTAGAATTTCAAGTCTGGTGGCATAAGGTATTCTACAACGAGTAGAGGAGTGGAGAACTCTTCTTGTGAAATATTTCTGGACTTTCTCAATTGTGCTAATATCAGATACGTAATGTGGGTTCCAGACTGATGAGCTGTATTCGAGTATTGGTCTAGCAAATGTTTTGTATGCTCTAGTTAGTAGTGTGATATTACCAGAGAAAAAGCTACGTAGAATTAGGTTAACAACTCTTAATGCCTTTTTGGCTATGTAGTTGCAGTGGGCTCTAGCACTTAGATCATTAGAGGTGAGTATTCCAAGGTCCTTTACAGAGCTTGGATCATCAACAAGATCTTGACTATTCAGCTTGTATTTTATTTTCTGATTTTTTTTTGCCAATATGTAAGACAGAGCATTTATTTGTTGAGATTTGAAGTTGCCATTTGTTTGACCATTCTGATACACAGTCAAGATCTTTTTGAAGGGTAGTAGTATTGTCTGTGGTATTGAACAGCTTTACATCATCAGCGAAAAGAACGCAGTTGCTCTTAATATGATCACAGAGGTCATTTATGTAGAGTATGAAGAGAGTTGGTCCTAGAACACTGCCTTGGGGGACACCACTATTGACAGGTACAGAATTTGATAGGACGCTCCCAATTTTGACCATTTGTTGTCTGTTTGACAGGAATGCTTCTATCCAGTTATCCAGTTGTCCAGAGATACCATAGGATTTTATTTTTAGTAGCAGTTTCTCATGTACCACTGAATCAAAGGCTTTACAGAAGTCTATGTAAATTGCATCTATTGTTTTGCCCTGATCAAGTTGTGTAGTCCATATGTTTTTGCAGATTACAGAATAATTTTATTCTGAAACCAAATTGTTTATTGGAGAGTAGGTTGTTTGTCTCTAAGTGGAGGATGATGGATTGGTTAATAATTGATTCCATGACTTTACAGGTGACGCATCATAAGGAGATTGGTCTGTAATTTTCAACTAGGCTAGGGTCTCCCTTTTTGAAGATGGGGATGACTGTGGCTTGTGACCATGGGTTAGGCAAGGAACTGGTCCTGGAAGATTTTTCAAAGATTATGCTTAGAGGTTTGGCTATGGCAGTGGATAGCTTTTTAAAGAAATGGGCACATATTCCATCCAGTCCAATAGATAGAGATGGTTTTAGATTGCAAAGTGCTTTTTCAACGTTGTCTTCTGTAAAATCGATATGTATTAGATCACTGTAGTTATCTGTGGTTCAGCTAGGAAATACTGGGCATGATCCATTGCTGTTTCCAAATATTAGTCTGCTCTACCCTGCCACCAGAGGGAGCGTGAAAGCAGCAATGAAGTTTCCAGTTGATACCCAATACCCTAGCTAATTGCTGAGTCACTTTGTGAATAAACTCAGGGCCATTATCAGATTAGATTCTAGAGGATAGCCCATATCTAGGGATTACAATGTGGAGTAATGCGCTTGGGACTTCACTTCGATATGTATTAGATCATTGTAGTTATCTGTGGTTCGGCTAGGAAATACTGGGCATGATCCATTGCTGTTTACAAATACTGAACCAAAAAATGTGTTAAAGATGTTGGCTTTAATGGTGTCGTCATTGCAGTCTTTACCATTAGGTCCTATCAGGGGTGGGATGGACCTTGAATCTTTTAGTTTGTTGTTTACAAAATTGTAAAAAGCACTGGTGGAATTGGTGCTTAGAAGGTTTTCCTCTTGTTTAATGTGATAATTGGTGCATTCGGTCTTTATTTGGTGGCATAAATTTTTGTATCGGCTTTTGAAATTGGCAACGTGACCAGATTTGTTTTTCCGCCAGAGTGATCTCTTTTTGGATTGAAGTTTCCTTATTGTTATGGGCAATCTGTTTTTTTGTTTTGTTTTGGGAGTTGTTTTTGGTACATATAGTTTGATGACTCTTTTGACTTCAAGTAAAAATATGTTGTAATGGTCTTCAACAGTATTGCGTCCAGTGAATAGAGATTGCCAATCAAGGGATGAGAGATCGTTGTTTATAAGATCATAGTTGCCTTTTTTGAAATTATAATTGGGGATCACATCATTGTGGTGGTTTTTGTGTGGACGTATGTTGAGACAAAAGTCAATCATATTGTGGTCACTGCTGGAAAAGGGTTCTTTAGTTTGTATTCCGTAAATTAAATTCAAACTATTGCAGAAGATGAGATCGAGGCAGTTGTTTAGTCTAGTGTTGTTGGTTACTAGTTGTTCCAGTCCCAGATTTGTAACAGCATTGTAAAAGGTTGCATGTATGGTTTCAGTTGTACATTCATTTAAGGTCCAGTCAATATGAGGCAGATTGAAATCACCAAGAAAGATAAAAGGGTATGGGCAGGATGCTGCCCATGTTAGTAGTGTATTTAGCTTGTTTACATGTTCGATGTCATAATCAGGTGCTCTGTAACATAGTAAGAATCGAATTGTGATATTTAAGGATAGTTCACAGATAATGGTCTCAGGAAGAGCAAGCTCCTGGGTAACTTGGATATTTTTTAGATGTAAGGACTTTTTATAGAAGATAGCAACACCACCTCCTCTATGAATTTCACGATCTGATCGGTAAACATGATAGTCTCTTACTGTGGTAATGGAGTCAGGGAGAGATGCGTTGAGCCATGCTTCACAGACAAATATAATGTCAAATTTAGCCATATTTAGTAGGAGGAAAAATTCAGGTATTTTATTTACAAGGCTTCTTGCATTGAGTAGCTTGCATTTAAGGCCAGCAGTAGTTGGAATTGAGGTAGTTAGGGGCATGCGTGCCTAGTCTTGGGTGATGGTGAATATCATTCTCATTAACTCTTTCCAATCATTAGGAATCATACGTGAGGTAGCCAAACTTGTCAGAAGACCCTTTGTAAAAGGACTTTGAATACCATAATCTTTAGCAGCTTTCTTGATTTCCCTAAGTACTGCCAACGGAATCGGAACCCATTCCACCTGCATGCTGCCTTGAGCATCCACTTGCCTATTAACTGGAAACAAATTCATCTGGGGAATCTCATCAGGTTCTAATTTCCCCTCATTGAAAGCTTGATGCATCATTGCTTGAACTTTTCCCATTTGTGGCTGGGGTTTCTCATCCACAGGCGTAGGTGCTGTTGGGGGTGAGAAAACATACTCCAGCTTTGGAGTCGGAGGGTGCAACACAACTCCTTTATAAGGAGGAAGTTCTGCTAAAGGTTTTAAAAGAGGTTGTTGCTGGGTCTCTAAAGCAGTCATAACAACCTTCCAATATGTCAAAATTTCAGCTGTTGCCCATGGTTCCTCATGAAGGATAGTTCCAATTTTCCTCCACTTGTCTAACTTTAAAGAGCCCTTCTCTGAGTACCAGGGGCATTGCCGCCAGATCTCTTGCAGCAGCTTTTTCACATTACCTCTTGAAAGAACTATATACTCCCCTCCAGAAGGTTTAAAGAGAAAGAAATTTGTCTTGACTAACTTCAGCAACTCACTAACATGACGTTCCTGTGGCTGAGAAAGTTTTCCCCCCATGTTCCCTGAAAAATCCTATTGTCCAGCAATAGTTAAGTACGTACTTTACCTATTCCAGGTGAGGAAACACAGAGGTCCGGACACGTACCACCTGCCGTGGATCACGTCAGGGTCACCACTTGTGGTGGTCTCTCATGGAAAAGATGAGACATAAACGAGTGTTCTTGGGATGAAAGCCCAGAGCAAATTCCAGTGGTCCCTTTTATTGAGATTTTTAGCATAGCAAGTATAGTCACAATGTGGATTACAATAATTAGATATACTACAGACTTGTTTACAGTTGTCTGAGCTGCTTGATTGTTTCTAGTGTTTGTTTTTAATTTCCTTATACTATCTCAGTGACCTCTAACCAAGCATGTATGTATAAGGTCTTAGACTAATCATTACCCAATACCCAAGTCAAAGTTTATTCCCACAATCTAATTATTGTAATCCACAATGTGACTATACTTGCTATGCTAAAAATCTCAATAAAAGGGAGTACTGGAATTTGCTCTGGGCTCTCATCCCGAGAACACTCACTTGTGTCTCATCTTTTCCATGAGAGACCACCACAATGATCACCTATGACCCTATTTTCCCCCATCCCTGTGGGTGTATCATAATTCAGATTGTCCAACAGAACACATTCATGGGCTAGATGTCATCAATCATGCTCTCCAATAGAGGATTTTCATGCCAGAATACCCAGTTGCCTCAGTTACAATCTCTGTAAGATAAGAATGGAATGCATTTTTGGTTTTAAACTGCCACACTGCTCCCCCTCCTGTTCATGGCAACTCTAAAACAGGCACTGAAATGTTTTATGAGTTGACATGGAGATTATGGAGATGTCATTGAAAAGAAAAGTATGAGAAGACAGGAAAGACTAAAGTTGTGTCATTAACATAGAGTTTAATCAAACTTCATAACTCTTCCTCAGCAGTCTCTGGAGAGAAGACACCATGATGAAGGACAGTAGAAGTCAATTCCTTGGCTGTTGAACTGTTTTCCTGCAACATCAGTTTCTGGACATGCCCTAACAGGAAGGACCACAATAGCCCCAGGGATATATTTGTAACTTTTTGCTTACATGCTCTTCTCCAGCTGACCCTCTGCACATAGAATCTTGGAAGAAGTTTGGGATCCCCAGATGAGAAGTTGTTTCTCACTGTAATTATCTCCATCCAATTTTTTCAGTCCTCATCTGCTACTACTCTATTGACTGTCTTTGATGTAAACATCTGAGTGAAGAAATGTGAAATGATCTTGTATCAGAAAGGACAAATGCACCAGATCACTCTGTAGGGCACAGGTTTTGGGACAGCCACAGATTGTGCTTCAGAACACACCTTTCTCTCTTTTCAGGTGAAGATTGGTTTGCCTGTGAGGTTGTTTTGAATTCTCCTAATCCTTCCTGTCTCCTTTCTTTAGAAACAGAAAGGGGATTAATTTGGCTCTATAAATTATGGATTTCCTGCTTCTGATGGCGTTGGTGTCTCAGGGAGTTTCTGGGAAGCTTGGAATGAAGTGTCCACTGAATTTTGAGATCCAGGATGAGAGAAAACCATGGAACTATTACATGCCAGGAGACCATGTCGTTGGTATAGTCACCTCTATGACAAGAACTTCGCTTGAAATGTTGCCTTTCAAGGTGGCTCCTATGAGTCCATCTCTTTCGTAAGTTTTTCAGTGTGATGGAGTTCCATTCTCTCCACTTGCAGTTTTAACACTGTCATTTTCTTTTTATTTCACTGAGTCCTATGTTGCAGGAGCTGTCTAATGTCTTGACTTGTTTTGATTTCTATGGCTTTCCTCTTTTGTGGAATAGGCTCAAATCCCAATATGGGACAAATAAAACCTGAAACAAGTCCAGATTATTTATCCATTCCCATCCAATACTGAGCTCATCCCTTGAATTCTGAGGTTGGTTTAAAGTAATGATTGAAAGGTTTATAGATGCCTCTGCCCAGCCTATTTCCATAGTTAAATAACTACTCATTGATATCCAATTTCTGATCCTTAGATGTATAGATCAATAAGGAGAGAGCTGGAAGTTATTACATGATAACCAGTGGTTTCCTTCTCCTGGATGCATTAAAATTTAATTTTCCATTCTTCATATACCCATCTTTTTAAAGTATGATGAAGTATTTGTATTGAATTATAGAATCAAATTTATTCTAAAATACCTAGGGAGGGGGTCAAGCTATTCTTCAAAGCACCTGAGGGCAGGATAAGAAGCTAAAGATGGAAACTAATCAAGGAGAGGAAAAAACCAAGAGCTAAGGAGAAATTTCCTGACAGTCAGAACAATTAATCCGTGGAACAACTTGCCTCCAGAAGTTGTGGATGCTCCAACACTGAATCAGAATCAGAACCAGAATAGAAGGGACCTTGGAGTTCTTCTATTCCAGCCCTCTGCTCAAACAGGAGAGACTACACTATTACAGACAAGTGACTCTCTTCTTAAAAACTTGCAGTGATGAAGCACCCACAACTTCTGAAGGCAAACTGTTCTACTGGGTGATTGTCCTCACTGTTAGGAAGTTTCTCCTTAACTCTAGGTTGCTTCTCTCCTTGATTAGTTTCCATCCATTGTATCTTGTCCTGGCCTTCTGGGTTTTTTAAAATGTTGATAGCCTTATTTGTGGCAGCCTCTCATATATTGGAATACTGCTATCATGTCTTCCCTAGTCCTTCTTTTCTCTAGTCTTTCTACTGTTGCTTTTCTGAGTCACTAAGGAAACAACCTTTTAACTTTATGTTGGTTGTACTTTGATGATTGAATGATTTTCAGTGCAGATTACTGGGCAAATGAAAATTAGGACTTCTACAAATAATAGTGTATTTGTGATTCTTAATTGTGGTGGAAGACTATCTCCATCCCATCTTCTCAATGCTCATAAAATATACATATCATCATGGGTGGCTATCATTTGCCCTTGGGTTTGGATCTGTATTACCTTAAGTCTCAGTAGGCTTGTGGCAACAAAGAGGATTAAATTGAAAAAAAAATCTATTGATGATGATAACAACATGAATATTATTTACAGTACAGTAAATAATTTTAAACTGCGAATCATGATTTTCGCCATTCAAATGAACAACAAGAACCCCCAGCTTCTGGACAATCTCACACTAGGCTACAACATCCATGACAACTATGTCAACACCCTTGGCACTTCAGAAGCCTTGATGGACATACTCTCTTCTGGAGAAACCAATGTTCCCAACTACAGCTGTGGAAGAAAGGAATATCTTTTGGCTCTTGTTGATGGGGCTAAGAGGGACATCTCCATCCAGATGTCAACATTAGTAGCTGCCCACAAAGTCACACAGGTTTGTGTGTGTATTTCTGTACCTGGCAAAGTGAGTGGGAATGCAGTGAATGAGGCATAAATCTAACCATATTTTGTCTACAAGGAGTGCAGTGGGCTAGGAGGTAAGATGTTGGGCTTGTTGACTGGAAGATTGGATGCTGGAGACTCCAAGCAATGGAGTGAGCTCCTAACCTTGTCCTAGCTCCCAACAATTTGAAAGCATGTGAATACAAGTAGATAAATAGGTACCACTTCGTTGAGAAGGTAACAGATGTTGCAGGTCAAATTTTGCTAGTTTCTTCTTGAGGAGAGTTGAGAGTAGATAGATAAAAAGTGCATTCCTTACAGAAGGACAATCAGACTTTAGACAGAGTAGATTCACTATTGGCAATTGCTTTGTCTTGAACCATCCAATTACAAAAAAAATGTCAATTGCTGCTTCCTTTATACATCTTAGTGCAGCATTTGACACAGTGAAGAGAGAACTATTAGGGAGGAAATTGGTTTTCCTTGAAATAGAACTCAGGCCATTGGCTTTGATCAAAGCCCTTTCTACAAACACTGATTTGAGAGTCTGGTTTGGGCTCAATGGAGGCTCAAAAAGAAAGATCAATGTTTACCAAGGTGTAAGAATACTTGCTTCATTTTTATTCAGTTTGCACATTAATGACTTATTGGGGTTAATGAAGGATCCTGAACTGCATATGCCTAAAGATCAGGAGCTAGAGGCAACTGACAGGAGTTCACCCCATCCCATGGTGCTACCAGGGATTGAACCACCAGAGTGTGGCCTACTTTTGGTTGTCCTTAAGTCACTAAGCCACCATGCATCCCAATGAAATGGATAAGCTGCTACAAATGGACCCTCCAAATTACCAAGAATTCCAATGCAAAAATGTACAAACAGGATAGTATGGTATTTACTTGAGTAAGATTAGTTGTGCACAATGATTAGTAATTGAAGGTTTAACTAAATCCCTTTTACAGAATGTACAATAAACCACTATCTATCTATAGTGATCCTTAACATAGGATTTTTTGAAATGACCACCAGAGCATTAGTATTTCATATATTATTACTAACACGCTCTGATGCTAAGGAGTTCTTCTCCCCCTCCCCACCTGAAAAGAAATCTGTTCCAAATTCAAAACACAAGCAGAGAAGTTTCAGCTTCAGTTTTAGTTTTACAGCAGCAACCAGCTTTAGTTACAGAACAGTTGAGCTAAGCCATGCCCAGGCTCCTTGCTGACTCCTTCTTGCTCACACAGCAAATACTGTTTCATTTTCCAAACAGCCCTCAACTCTCTCACAAACTTACAGGATGCTAGCCAGATGAATACCGATGGATGCTGGTAGACAGAGGCAGATTTCCCCCCTTATTTTCCTCCCCAAAAACTAAGCCCAACCACCTAGTTTTATATAGCGCGCGTGTGTGTGTGTGTATGTGTGTGTGTGTGTGTGTGTGTGTGTGTGTGTATGTATATGTATATGTATATATGTTTTCTGAGGTTCTCGCGGGTATTTGTATGTGCATCTTTGGTTGTTCGGGTTTTCTCCCGCGTAAGATTCGAAGTATCTAGGCAACGTTTCGATGAAGTCTCATTCATCATCTTCAGGCTTCTGTCTTCGGCTCTTGCTTCTCAGACTGATGTGAGATTGCAGCTGCTTCTTCTATGTATATATGTATATATGTGTATATATATGTTTTCTGAGGTTCTGAGTCACAGACAAACACAATACAGAAGCCTGATGATGGCAGATGAGATTCTGCCGAAACGTTGCTACAACTTTAAAAGCACAACTATAATGACGTGGGAAAATACCAGAACAAAGCTGAATACCATACATGTATGTATCCATGAAAACTTAAGAACACACACACACACACACACACAAAATTTATTCTTATTCTTTTAACTTGTTTTTATTTTTATGTACAGTCTTGATAAGGTTGTGTCCTTTATGTTCTGTCCTTTGATATGTTTTAATGAGTAATCAACAATAAACTATTCTAATACGTTCATGAGAAGCAAGTTAGCTTTATTAAAATCTAATGTTTTGGGCTTGATCTGACCCCAAATATAGCATAGCATTCTTTGTTGCTTTTTCAGATCAGTGATGTGTTTGTTTCAGAGGCTCTGAATGATAAAAGTCAATTCCCCTTTTTCCATGGGATGCTCCCAAAAGAAGGGATTATGTTTCCAGCAATTGTCCAACTGCTCCTCTATTTCAGATGGACCTTGATTGGGCTCTTTACTTCAGACACAGAGAAGGGAGAGAATTTCATGAGGACTTTGACTCCTGTGCTTGTCAGGAGTGGAATTTGTGTTGTTATGTCACAACGATTCTCAGTGGCTGGACATACAACAGCCCTCCTGGATGCTGTCTCTAAGTGGAGACAAGTCAATGTGTTTGTCCACTACATAGAATTTTCTAATATTTGGGACAGAGTTCTTTCTTTCCATTTAACATTTGAAGGAATTCCAGGACCCACTGAAGGGAAAGTGTGGATCATGGGAACCATTGAACATTTGATAGTGAGACAGGAGACTCTTTACAAATATGTTCATAGTATCTGGACGTTTGCTTTTCAAGGGAAAAAAAAGGCAACAGATGATGCATTGGGAACCAAACTCCTTGGAAAATTTGAAGATCAGTGTTTTCATTGTTCTTATTCAAAGCATTTTTTTTCTGTCAAAAGTCGGAAAAGATGCACCCAGAAAATGCCTCTTGAGCCTGAAAAGGAATGGAGGAGTATATGGATCCCATTCCACCTCCATTTACACAGTGTTATTAAGACTCTGGTCTATGCCTTGAATGCTACATATTCCTTTAGATCCAGGAGGAGAAGCAAGAAAGGCCAAGAGAGGTTGGGGACTCCAAGGCTGCAGCCATGGCAGGTACGAGGTCCCTACCAGGATCTATAAAACTCCAAAGGCCAACAGACTGGCCAATCTAATCACTTAGGGAATAAAGTTGTGGGGATAGGAGACAATGGTTTTTTGGCTGAATCCTAGCAAGACCAAATGGCTTTAGCTCAGAGGTGGTATTCAGTAGGTTCTGACCAGTTCTAGAGAACCAGTAGCGGAAATCTTGAGTAGCTTGGAGAATCAGCAAATACTACTTCTGACTGGCCCCGCCTCATCTATTTGCTAACTCCTGAGTCCCAGCTGATTGGCTGGGTCTTCTTTGGTTGCCCTGCACAGGAGAACAGAGCTGGAAAGCAGGTTAGTGAGTGGGGAGGGAATGGGGATTTTGCAGTATCCTTCTCCTGCTATACCCACCAAGCCACACCCACCAAGCCATGCCATGCCAAACCCACCGAGATACGCCCACAGAACTGGTAGTAACATTTTTTTGAATACTAACACTGCTTTAGCTGCATGGATCTTCAAGATCTGGTAATTTAACATATTTAGTTCTGAATAGTGTTGCACTACCCCTGAAAGAATTGGTCTACAACTTTGGGATTCTCTTGGGCTTGCGACGCCTACCTGAAGGGATACCCTGTGGGTCCAATTGGTCAAGGAATGGTGGCTGACAAGGTCCAGGAAAGGTGCCTTTTCTGCCCTTTGAAACATCTTTTCCCCTGAGGTGAGATCTGTATCCACCCTTCTTACCTTCCATTAAGGCCTGAAGACCTGGTGAAGACTTGGTGTCCTCCTGGGTGTATATCATGCTGGAGATGGTTGACAGATTAAGACAAGATACCACCTTTCCCTACAATAACATTAACATATATGCTAATTTTAAAACAATGTATGCATTTTAAATAAGCTGCTGTATGATTAGCATTATGATTAGCACGTCAGGGTTCCAGAAAAACCCAACTCCAATCAAAAACTCAGAGACAGGCATTTTCTTAAAGTTCCCTTTTATTAGAATAGGTGTACTGGCACATCTGGTAAAATCCGATTCTGAGAGTTCTGGGTTTTCCCTTAGTAATTCAAAAGTCCAAAACCCAACCCCTTCAACCCATCAGTCCACTACATGGTCCAATCACCAACCATCCCAACTTGAGACATCCCTTCAACCACTCCTTCTCCAGGTGCAGGAATAACATGACCTTGACCGAAAAGAAGAATGCTATTATGTCTAACTACCAACACTCTAAAATTCCCCCCCTCCTACTTTCCCAGGCACAGGAATGTGGCAGCATGGAAGCTTCTGGTTCTAATATGGCTTCCAAAGCTGACATAGCAACTTAAGAGTTCTATGTTAATAAATTTGAAGGACACGGTGAAACTACCTAGCCCAATTCATCTCTGAGGAATCCAAATTAATGCTTCTCTAATAGATGACTTCTCAGTTTTTCCATTATAACGAATAGTGGAAGAGAGACTGATCTTTTATGGTTAACTGGTTCAGCTCTGAAAGTTCTACTTCTTTCAGGAAGTATATTGCTAATACTTAGGTGAAATCTAGTTCCATCACCAGCAAGCACACAGTGTGGTAATCATCATATTCTGTAAGTTCTTCGTACAGTTTTGCATAAGATCTGGGGATTTACAAACGCTCCTCATGGGGGCAGTATTGCCTTTGTGATGGGCGTTTGGTCCTGTTTTGACCTGCAAAGCTTAGATGGACCAGGTATATCGGTGAAAGTTCACAGTACCCAGCCGAGCCATTCCCGTGGGACTTTCTGTGCTTAGATATTCTCACGGGACTTTCCGCAGTATATTATCACTCTGCTGAGGTAATGCTGAGGTCATTGTTTTGATTTTGTACTTGCATTTTCTTTCAATAAAAGCTGGTACCTGGGTGCTCTCAGGGCTGGCATTTGCTCAGATGGTTCCCTGCGTCTCATTTCAAGTGCCAGACCACCACAAGTGGTGACCCCGACGTGATAGTTTG
Source organism: Pseudonaja textilis (assembly GCF_049901715.1). Lineage (NCBI taxonomy): Eukaryota > Metazoa > Chordata > Lepidosauria > Squamata > Elapidae > Pseudonaja > Pseudonaja textilis. Next base: position 11,245,993 of record NC_141991.1, read on the forward strand.
GAAGAGCTATACGTTCCGACGTGATAGCTTTGAAAGGCTATACGTTTCCTGCATCCTATACTCATCGTCGCGGACGTCGACTGGGCCCTCATCTTCTTCGCTGGACGGAGATAGATTCTTTTCGTGAGTATGGGGGGAGATCTCTCGAAGGCTCAGACAAGGCACATCAGGGAATTGAGAGAGATCACTTGGAATAGGTTTAAGTTTGGAGTTCATAGTAGAGGACATGAAGTAGGAAAGAAAGAAATTGAGGACTTATTACAGTATGTTTGGAAACATATTCAGTCATATCCAGAGGGAGGTAGTATTAAAGTAGAGTCCTGGAAAAAGATAGGGAAATTTTTGCACGAGGAACCTCGTGCCCCTTCTTCAATTTTGTTAACCTGGAGGGTGCTTATGGAAGCATTAGCTACTCATGAACAACCGCTCCTAGCACCCCCCGAAGAAGGTTTGCCGCCTTACCATGCGGTACGTTTATTGCCACCGACAGCACCTCCAGATAAATCCAGAGGACTGTCAGGCACTGAAAATACTTTGTCAGAAGATAAGAGTTTGCCTTTAAGAGTTGAAGTAGATGCAGTTACTGCAGCTATTCAAGAAGCAACTAATAGAGGGGAATTATCAGGAGATGATTTGGTAGAATTTGGAGTGGAGATTCAACTTAATCCAGTAGAAATTGGTGTGGACGTTGCTTTAAATCCGCAGCGCGTGTGGAAGCCCCTAGCTCTCAGGATTTTAAAGGAAATTAAGCAAGCAGTCAAAGAATATGGTGTTAGATTGCCATATGCTCAGGCATTGTTAGAAGCAGTTGGCTATGGAAATAAAATGATTCCGGCTGACTGGAGAGCTTTATTGAACATGATTTTAACTCCAGCCCAATATTTGGTGTTAGATCAGAAATGGAGACAGCTGGCAGTTCAAAGGGGAACAGCAAATGTTACTCCAGATCAGCTTTATACAACAGTAGAACAACAGAGAGATGGAATGCCTGAGGAGGGGTTCGTTCTTCTCCCACAGTTAATTTTACAAGCCCTGGGGGTTCTCCCTGACGGCGAAGGTGGTGAGAAGACTTTTACTAACATCAAACAAGGGAACAATGAACCCTATGAAAATTTCATTAGCAGATTGAAAGTGGCTATTGAAAGGCAAATTGATAATCAATTCACCCGGAATGAATTGCTTTTGAAGTTAGCGGTAGAACAGGCTAATGCAGATTGCAAAAAGATCCTGAATCCACTTATCGCGAGTGGAGAGCGAGAGATCGCTGATCTGATAAACGCATGTAGAAAGGTAGGGAGTCAGACTTTTAACATGGAGACTTTAGCTCTGGCTCTGCAGGCAGGAAATGCTAAAGGAACTTGTTTCAATTGTGGGAAGCCTGGACATTTTAAAGCGCAATGTCGGGCTCCTGGAGGGGGTCAAAATCAGCAAAATGAGAGATCAATGGGACAGGGTGTGACCTAAATCAGTAATCAGTATATCAGATGCTCCTACAGTCTTTACTGATGGAGGGAAAGTTTTTGGTGCTTGTGTTTGGAAAGATAAATTTGGAATTTGGCATACAAAAGTGACATCAGAGCAGAAGTCTGCCCAGCAGGCAGAACTTGCTGCTGTGGTTTTGGCTTTTCAAAATTTTCAAAATCAGGATTTTAATCTAATAGTGGATTCTTTGTATGTATATAATTTGTTACCCTTTGTAGCAGGTTCTTATTTGTCTCCTGGAATATCACCCAATATTCTACGTTTGCTTTTGTTGTTGCAAGGATGTTTGGAGCAGCGTGTGAATGTGTGTTTTGTTGCCCATATTCGTAGTCATAGTAATTTACCTGGAATTTTATCACAAGGCAATGCCAAAGCTGAAAGTGCTGTAACTTCAGTTCTCACTGTCCAGCCATGGGACAGTCATAGTTATTTTCATCAAAATGCTAAAGCGTTGGCACATCAATTCAAGCTTACTGCTGCAGAAGCTGCTGCCATAATTCAACAATGTCCAACTTGTTCAAAACAGGGCACGGCTATTCCTATGGGAGTCAACCCCAGGGGGTTGAAACCTTCAATGATTTGGCAAATGGATGTTACTCAATATCCATCATTTGCACCCTGGAAGTATATCCATGTGACTGTGGATACTTATTCAGGATTTCTAATGGCTACTCCTCAAAGAGGTGAAGCGGTTAAACATGTCATCAATCATTGCATTAAGACATTTTCAGTTGCTGGTACGCCTCAAACTTTAAAAACAGACAACGGTGTGGCTTATCGGAGCACAGTCTTTGATCAGTTTTGCAAACAGTGGTCCGTGGAACATAAATTTGGGATTCCATACAATTCCACAGGACAAGCTATTGTGGAGCGTCATAATGGCACGCTCAAGAACATGTTAGCTAAATTAAATAAAAAAGGAGGGAAGCTCCTGGGGCTTCCGGCAATTCAAGATCATTTAAATCTTGCTTTGTATACTTTAAATTTTTTAAATTTATCTGGTAACCCCCCTGCGAGTGCGGCCAGCAGGCATTTTTCTTCTCCTTCTAAGATGCAGTGAGGCCTCGAGTGTTGGTGCGATTTCTTCCGGATCCGGCATGGATTCCCGCTGAGCTGATTACGTGGGGACGTGGTTATGCAGCAGTATAACATCTTGGTCAAATTCGTTGGGTTCCTGGTCGATGTGTTCGGCCTGATCATTCACAGGCGCCTTCGCAGGTGCCAGTGAAGGAGGTTTCGGAGGAGCAGGATGGCATTTCTGTGGTTCCTGATTCTCTTGATGCCGGCAGTCCAGGCGCAGCGCTGTGAAGGCTGGGAAAAGATGACTGCTTATCTGAGATTGCCAACTTGTATGCAGCAGGTTTCTTTGGGGAATCGGACTAAATTAATCTGCAAACAGCGGCATCCTTTGGTTTTTCCAGCATATTGGTCCTGGCATAAGGATCAAGACATTCTTTATTAGGGATCTGATAAGGATATTATATCTTCAGCCTGTGCAACAACTCTGATTCTGTTTAATGTTTCTGTTTTAGACTATGGACAATATTGGTGTCAATTGGAGTTGCCTAAGTTACCTTACACAGACTCTCTTTCCATTCGTCTTATGCCTCCACGGACTCTAATACGGAGGCGGAGAGCTGCTATTATCTCAGAAACTAGAGACCTTGGAGATAATTTATGGAAGGAAAATTCCTACATCAAGGACGTTCGGATTGCAGCAAAGAGTTTAAATGTAACTAATTGTTGGCTTTGTATGCATGTACCTGGGTCTGGGAAAGGTGGAGTTTTGTTACATGGTGTTCCTTTGAGTGAGCGAACCAGTGCTAATTTAGATTATAATGATTTTAATCATTGGCTTCACTGGGGTCCGGACCCTGAAGAGTGGAATCAAACATTGTTCACAACAAAGGTAACTTTCACTACCAAAGCATCGGTTTGTTATTACCGCCCCCCTGTAGGGACTCAATCTATTTTGCTGGGAAATACTACACTCTGCAAGAAGGTGATTCCTTTGGAAGGAGGATGTATGAAATGTGTAAAAAGCATTACTGGTAAGAACAACTGCATAAATCGGATATCTTCTATGTTATCCCTGGCTTTGAAAGGTTCTGATGACTGTTGTATAAATCAAACAGTCACTAAGAGGCCTGACATTGGTCACGGAGCATATGTTCTTTGTACTTGGATGTGGTTAATGTGGAAGTGGGAAAGTCAAGCCTCCGGCAATACCTATCATAAGCATTTAAAATACTTTCCTCTTCCGGATGGGTTATGGTTGTTATGTGGGGACACTGCCTATCAACAATGGCCAAAGGATTGGTCTGGAGTGTGTACTATAGGATTTGTAATTCCTGTCATCTATAAATTAGAGGGTTTACCAATTGGGATGCGTATTCAAAATCGAGAAGTTGATTCTGGCCTGACTGTGGGTGGTAATTTGTGGACTCAGATTTCTAGGGCAGCAATCCCACCTTTGGGAATAGCTATGAACTATGAAGATATTCATATTTTAAATAATTTTACTGTTGCTATGTTTAATGATACTGTTAAGAATATTAAGATGTTAAATGAAGAAGTGTCTGAAATTCGCCAAGTTACTTTACAAAATCGTTATGCTTTAGACATAATGTTAGCTGCTAAAGGAGGAGTTTGTGCTTTAATTCATTCACATTGTTGTGTTTTTATACATAATTATGAGCCTAACATTACAAGAACTGTTCATGATATGGAAGACCGCATAGCTGAACACGAAGCAGGAAAAGATGGCTTCAATAAGTCACTTTGGGCTTTGCTATGGGATTGGCTTCCTGACAGCTCATGGTTACGTTTATTGCTTCAATTAGTTGTAATAATTGTTATTATACTTATTATGTTATGTTGCTGTATTCAATGTATTCCTAATCTATTTCAAATGTGTACCTCAGCTTTTCAGCGTACAAGACCAAGTTGCGAGGGAACTGTGTATTATGCCACTAAAACACCCCCTATCTTTGAATAAATAAAAAAGGAGGGAATGTGGTAATCATCATATTCTGTAAGTTCTTCGTACAGTTTTGCATAAGATCTGGGGATTTACAAACGCTCCTCATGGGGGCAGTATTGCCTTTGTGATGGGCGTTTGGTCCTGTTTTGACCTGCAAAGCTTAGATGGACCAGGTATATCGGTGAAAGTTCACAGTACCCAGCCGAGCCATTCCCGTGGGACTTTCTGTGCTTAGATATTCTCACGGGACTTTCCGCAGTATATTATCACTCTGCTGAGGTAATGCTGAGGTCATTGTTTTGATTTTGTACTTGCATTTTCTTTCAATAAAAGCTGGTACCTGGGTGCTCTCAGGGCTGGCATTTGCTCAGATGGTTCCCTGTGTCTCATTTCAAGTGCCAGACCACCACACACAGCCTATTATAATGATATTTACAAATATAATATAGCATCAAGCTAGATAGTAGGAGATTGTGAGTTCCAATCTTGCTTGAACCATGAAAGCATCTGGGTGAATTTGGCCAGTCATTTACTCTAAGCCCAACCAATTTCTCAGGGTTATTTTTGTGGGGAGACTAGAAAGAAGAAAATCTGTTGGATATCTTAGCAACCTTGAGCTATTTGTAAAAATAATAAAGGTTGTGTTGTGTGTGTGTGTGTGTGTGTGTATTGTGTGTGTGTGAGAGAGAAAATTAGTCTAGCCAATTTCTTCTTGAGAACTCCATGCTTGTTTCCCCCCCAAGGCATTTATGAATAATCTCATTGATTGTTTCTTTGTTCAGTTTATTTGTGATGTGTTCTAAAATGTTCGCTTCAATAGACAAATTTGGTCAATTATATTTTCTCAATAGATATTTTTTTCAGTATGTGATCAACCAATTTATCTATTCTAGTTCCATCCCTTTCTGGAGAAGAATGGGTTTTGCAATATTTCCCACTGGAAATTGTACTTGGATCAAAATGGAGATATAACAGCAGATCTGAACACCATAAGTTGGGTGCTTCTTCCTTTGTTGGATCCCAGTGATGAGCAACTGGGGAGTTTTGAAAGGCAGAAATTTACAGTCAGTAAAGACACTCTGTTATTGCTAACATTGCTCAACAAGGTAAGATAAATATTGGTGTCCATTCTCTAGCTCCATTCTAAGCACCCATTTCAAGTTGGCCAAGTCAATTCACCAAGGTGGTTGACCTTCACTGAGAATTGAATGTGAGGAGTAGAAATCTCAGTCTTCTTAGACTGCTTACAATGAATTATTTATTGGCCAAGAGTGATTAGACACACAAGGAATTTGTCTTGGTGCATATGTTCTAAGTGTACATAAAAAAGAAAAGATACATACATCAAAAATCATAAGGTACAACATCTAATGATAGAAGGCATCAGTACATTAATAAGACTCCAAATTCACCTAATAATAAACGTGGATCTGTCTTTCCATGCCAGTTGTTGTTATCTAATTGTATTTCTTCAACAGAAAGATCTCTGATATGTCTATCTGGACCTTAGAAACAACACTTTCCAATAAAGGGTCAAACTCATGTTCATCTCCTGCAACAAAAAGTGCTTGACCTTCTGAGAGGCATGTTTTGCACTGATGATGTTACCTAGTTTAGGTAATGAAACATCTGCAGGAAAACAAGCAAACTCAAAGGGCACCAAAGACCCCTCACTCCAACTCTAAGCTACAAATATCCTCCTTTATTGGCACATGTTTTCATGACCTTACTGCTCCATCATGTAACTACAGTTTAGACACTAGGCACTTTTGGTTTTATTCTCACATGATGAAGACATCAGCAATAGAAATAAAAGAAAATATATACAAATAAAGATGGGCCCTCTCTTTTAAGGTTGACTCCTCTATTTTTCCTATGTATCTTAGCTGGGAAACTATCTTCAACTAATTTAAAAGGGGAGCAGCTTTGCAATGTTTTATGTAGTTTTGAAGAAACCTTTGCACGGTGATAAGCTTCTTTCTTCGTCACAGTTTTATTATATTTTCATAAATCTAATAGAATAAAACTTTAGTAAATGTAGAATTTAGATTAATAAAGTTGGAAGGGACCTTGGAGGTCTTCTAGTCCAAACCCTTGCTTAGGAAGGATCTCTTCTTTAAAAGTTCCAGTGTTAAACAATGAACAAAAAGAAATTCAATATGGAGAAAAGCAAAATTTTACACCAGGGCAGAAACAACCAAAGTTACAAGAACAGATTAGGTGAAACCTGGCTCCAAAAGAGTAACCATGAGAGGGACCTTGGAGTCTTAGTAGACAATCACTTAATCATGAGTTAGTAGTGTGTAGCAATGGCCAAAACAGCTAATACAATCTTTGGTTGTATAAACAGAGGCATAGAATAAAAATCACATGAAGTATTAGTATTAGACCACATCTGCATCCAGTTTTGGTCATCACATTACAAAAAAGATGTTGAGATTTTGGAAAAAGGGCAAAGAAGAGCAACTAAGATGATGAAAGGCCTGGAGACTAAAACATATGAAAAATGGTTGCAGGATTTGGGTTTGGCTTGTCTAGAGAAAGGAAGAACTGGGGGCATGGGACATGATAGCAGTACTCCAGTATTTGAGAGGCTGCCTTAAAAGAAGAAAGGGCCAATTTATTCTCCAAAGCACCAGAAGGCAGAACAAGAAACAATGAATGGAAACTAATCAAGAAGAGAAGCAATCTGGAATTGAAGAGAAACTTCCTAACATTGAAGACAATTAACCAATGGAACAGCTTTCCTTCAGACCAGTGGTGGTATGCTACTGGTTCAGATGAACTGGTAATTTTTTTAAAAAGGCTCTGATGATCAACTGAGAGAAGCAAGTGCAGGATCGGCCCTCTCACCCACCCCTGTGCTTTTCTCTACTTTATCCTCTCAGCTGATTGGCACTGCAGGCCTCAGCTGGTGTGTGGAAAGCTGTGTGTACACACGATCACCAAACCAGTAGTGGAATAGGTATGATCCCATTGCTGCTTCAGACATTGTGGATGCTTCATCACTGGAGGTTTTTAAGAAGGGACTGGATAGTCACTTGTCTGAAATAATATAGGTTCTCCTGTTTGATCAGGGGGCTGGACTGGAAGGTTCCTTCCAGCTCTATTCTGGTTCTGCTTCTGATTCAGTGTTGGAGTGCCCACATCTTCTGGAGCAAGTTGTTCCACTGAGTAATTGTTCTAATGGTCAGGAAATTTCTCCTTAGCTTTTGGTTTTTTCTCTCCTTGATTAGATTCCATCTGTTGCTTCTTATCCTGCCCTCAGGAGAATAGCTTGACTCCCTCCTAAGTCTTTTAGAATAAATTTTATTCTATAATTCAATACAAATACTTCACCATAAAAATATATGAAGAATGGAAAATTAAATTTTAATACAGCTAGGAGAAGGAAACCACTGGTTATCATTTAATGCTGAAATCTTTTCTTAATTCCATCTCTCCTAACTTTATCCAGTAGAAAAGTTCTTTATATCAGTGAGATATTCCAAAAGCAAAAGGGATGAGCTAAATGAAGAATCTGTCAGCAGTTGTATCACCTGCAACTATATGGATCTAGTTAGAGAGTTCACACTTCCTAAGTGAAGGACAGAGACCCTTTAGCTAATTTATGTTTTGACTTTTATTTTCCATGGATGGTGAGTTGTAAAATATTTTCTTTGTCATTCCTTATTTCTCTGTTTAGTCCCTGCCACAGTCGCAATGTGTAGAAAACTGTCATCCTGGATTTGTCAAGCAGGCTCGGGAAGGAGAGCCAGTTTGCTGCTATGACTGTGTTTCTTGTCCAGAGGGGACCATTTCCACTCAGGAAGGTGGGTCACACCAAAGAAAATGGCAGGCCTTGAGGTAATGAATGCATTCAAAGCCTTTTCATAAAAGTGCAAATTAAAAGACAGATTGAATCTCAACTGTTTTCTTTTTTTAAAATCAAGTTTTTTATTTTAATCTACATATACACATCAATACATAAACAGTGTGGCACCTATGCATCATACATTTTAGTGCAAACAAAAATAATAATATTAATCATATCTCTTGATACACATATTTGCATTCAATTATAAACCTTCATTGTTTAATTATTGAATATTTCAGTGCATTCTTCTAGTGCCAATCACCATATTATTTAAACATACATACTAATTTCATTATTCAATTTCTTTTTTTATTTTTTAAGTTAAAAAACCTCCATTCTTTTGGCAAGTAGTGTAGTTCCAGCTTTTACATCTCAATACAAACATGACCACAGTTACCTATTCATCTTATTTATTCAATTTCATATCACATTATTACTTATTGATATTAAATTCATTAAGCTTATTTCATCCAATTTCAGTTCATGTCTTAACTTATTTCATTTTTCTTAGGATACTCATATCTATCTTTACAATATTATCTAAAATTCTTGTCTCATTTCTATATTCATTACCAATATTACCTTTATCTGTCACATTTGCAATTTTATCAATCCTTATTCTATTAGTTCCAAAAATTGTCCCCTTTAGTTGTTTATTCAAGCTTACCAACTTCATTCTACTTTAATAACCATATTTTCCTATTTACTACATGTCAGATATACACATATTTTAAATCAGATTTCACATAGTATTTTCTCAAATCACCTTATAGATAATCTATACATTGCAAAAATATTAGTCTAGTCAATTAATTATAGAAACTGATATTAATCTTTCCATAATGATTCTCATAGTTTTATACATCACTGATTGTCAATAATATATAATATTCTCATTGTAAATTCCCATTTCCATATTTATTTCATTAAATTCCGATCTAATATAGTGATAATCCTTAAAACAAGAAAAGAAAGAGAGAGAGAGAAAAAATATCAGTTCCAATCTTACCTATTTTCAATACTTATTCTTATATATCATAACACATTACCTTGTGGAATCCCCTTCCCTATCCCTTTTTACCCATTATCTCTCATCTTCTTAAAAATGTAATTTCTTTTCATTCTTGTTTGCTTCCTATTTCTCTTTATTTTCTGGTCCTTTCTCATAATTCCCCCTTTTCCCATTATTATTTCCCTCCATTTCTCATTCCAATAACTTATTTTATCCCACACTCTCTCTTGATCTTTCTTTTGTACTTCCCTCTTCTGCTTTTTCCATCTCCTTTGTTTCACTTTCCGACAATTCCCCCCTTCATTGTTACATCAAACCACAAGTTTTAATTTTAACCCCCCTCCGCTTAAATGATTGTTGCTCCACTTGATCTTCAAAACTGGTTTCCTCTTTGTTTGACTCCCCCTCTGGTTCTCTTTGTTCTTCTTCAAGCTGAATTGCCATTTCTAAGTTCTGTAATATATCGCTGCACATTTCCAGACTCACTTTCATCATTTCCTTCATAACTTGTAAATCCAGTCTTATTTCAACAAGTAATTCCCCCATTGTGTCTGCTCCTTCCCCCCACCTTCCTTGATAAATATATCCAATCCAAAAATCCATTATGTTATTTCAACCAGTGTCTTTTATATTTATTTTCAACAATCAATGCCCATAAATCTTTATTTCCAGGTCTTCTGTTAGGTCCTCTTCCAACCTTTTCTCAAAGTCACCGGGTGGTTCCAAAACAGAGTTTTCAAGTATCTTTCCCCTTGTAATATTCTAGTATCACTTTTCAGGGTTTTTATTTTATTATGATGGAGTTTCTCTTATTTTCTTTTAAATTCCAAAGTCCAATTTTTTAGAAAGACCAAGCACTTTTCAAAGAATCACTGAAAATTTTCCTGTACCATCAGATGGTGCTCTTAGTTCTATTTCCACATTCCACTCTTTCTTTCACTCTTTCCTTTTTATTATAACATTTTTATTAAATTCACTAATTTCAATTATTAGCTATTATTTCTTTTCAACACGTTCAATTCCAGAATTTACTTATGCCTATTTAGTGCCAAAAGTCCAATAGTTATCCAATTTAATTTCCAAGCCTTTTGTGGTCAAATATTTTCCTTTGAATTTTCTCCTCTAAGTTAGTTTGTTGCAATAATTCAAGCCAATTTTATAAATTCCAATTTCCTTCTCACTCTCTCTGGTCATCACCTCCACATGCTTTCCTCCAAAATAGTTCTTTGTTTCGTAATTCCAGGGTATCTTAAAGTCCATGTATTTTGCCTCGTTCACACTCCACTCACTACTTCACTGCTCCAGCACAGTCTTAGTTTCCTGGACTGCTTCTTGTCTTCATGGTGGCCATTTTGGACCACCGCTGCAACTTGTCTTTGGAAGGGTTTTTCTTGACAAGGAGGGGAGATGAGGCTCCCCTCAATGCTCCAAGCAATTCCCCCTTTCTTCACCACCTCACCAGGGTGGTTCCGGTTCTACTTTGGACCCTCCAACAAGTGAGCTCAGAGTGAAACTGCACAATTGTGGATTCCACTCTGATGATGAGCAACCAGAAGTTTTATCAAATCTCAACTGTTTTCTTGTTCATTTTTCTAATTGCTCAATTTATTTCAGGGGAGGAATAACAAAAAGAACTTGAGAAAAGGACTAGTTAGAAAGAGAACTGTTTAGCACATTGGACAAGATTTACTACTGCCACTTTTAAATTTTGGCTTTACAGTATCTGCTGAACAGAACAGAAAAGCAGAATTAGAAGGGACCTTGGAGGTCTTCTAGTCCAATCCACTGCTTAAGCAGGAGATTCTATACCATTCCAGACAAGTGGCTGTCCAGTCTCTTCTTAAAAACCTCCAGCAATGGGGTACCCACAATTTCTGAAGGCGAGACATTCCACTGATTAAATGTTCCAACTATGAGGAAATTTCTTCTTAGTTATAGTTTCTTTGCTCCTTGGTTAGTTTCCATCCATTGTTTCTTGTCTTGCCTTCTGGTGGTTTGGAACATAGGTAGACCCCTTCTTTGTGGCTTCTCAAATATTGTAACATTAAAGTACCCATTGAGTGTGGTTTGTCAGCCATTTATAGTGTTCTTCTATATATTAACTTCTAGCAACATCAGATATCTTTGAAACTTGAGGAATTATATTAGGATAATTATTGGAAGGATTATTGCAATACACTAATTATCAGCTCAATGGGAAGGTATCACTGATCCACAATGTGTTGTGTTAAATTATGGGAAGCCCTCATTCTGTCCATATTACCAATGTTTCCAATAGCCATTTCAGATTATTTGCAGGACGAGCTTTGTTTGCTAGCTCACTAGATTTCACAAAATAGAAATCTTCTGAGTCCAGAATATTAAGATTTACTATCCTACAGGATTCAGGAAGTGTATCTAGAAAGTTTAACTAATTCATTATTAATGTCTAATACTGTAGGTTCCTATGAAGGGTATGGACATTAAACATAGAATCCTACAGTCCCTAAGATTTGCCCAAATTCCTTGGATTTTAGGTACATATTTATATAATAGAAAATTGTATTCTTATTAATTTTATTCTGAGAAGATGTTAAAACATGCACTTGGGAAAATGTTTCTGGTACAGCTGTTGTCCCAAGAAGCTTCTTAAAATGTGAATGCATTTTGGTATTCACAGATACAGAAAAATGTACCAAGTGTCCATCTGATCAATATCCAAATGAGGACAGAACCCAGTGTATCCCCAAAATTATAACCTTCCTGACTTTTGAAGAAAATCTGGGCATCATCCTTGTATCTTTTGCCATACTCTTGTCCTTAACCTCATTCCTTGTTTTAATTATATTTATTAAATACCGAGAAACTCCCATTGTCAAAGCCAATAATAGAGACCTCTCCTATATCCTTCTGGTCTTCCTTTTGCTTTGCTTCTTGTCTCCTTTGCTCTTCATTGGTCAACCAAGAAAAGCCACCTGTCTTCTTCGGCAAGTAGTGTTCAGCATTGTCTTCTCAGCTGCTGTTTCTTCTCTCCTGGCCAAAACGATCATGGTGGTGTTGGCTTTCCTAGCAACAAAACCAGGAAACCAAGTGAAGAGATGGTTGGGGAAGAGCTTGGCCAACTCCATCATCCTTTCTTGTTCTGCTGTCCAAATTATCATCTGCTCCATCTGGCTGGGAGTTTCTCCACCTTTCCCTGACTCTGACCTCCACTCCCAACCTGGAGAGATCATCCTGCAATGCAATGAAGGTTCTGTTGTCATGTTCTACCTCACACTTTGCTATATGGGCATCCTGGCTGCCATCTGCTTCACTGTGGCTTTCCTGGCCAGAAATCTCCCTGGGACATTCAATGAAGCCAAACTGATCACCTTCAGCATGCTACTCTTCTGCAGTGTCTGGATAAGTTTTGTGCCAACCTATCTGAGCACCAAAGGGAAATACATGGTGGCTGTGCAGGTCTTCTCCATCTTATCCTCCAGTGCTGGTCTGCTTGGCTGCATCTTCATCCCCAAGTGCTATATTATCATCCTGAGGCCAGACCTGAATACAAAGGAACAGCTTACGTCCAGAAGAAATGTAGAAATGTGAGGCAGAGGAATTTTAAGTCTCAATAGTTTCCATCATTCCACACCTAGAAGATGATCCAAGCTCCTCTCCATACATAAGAGGGCCAAGGATTTTACTTGAAATAATTAAAGAGAATTTAGAATGCCCCCAATCTTGTTCTATAAAATTCCAAGATGTCCAATGAGTTTTTTTTTTTAATTCCCAAAGTAGCATATCTGTCTACTGCCCTTAGACTTTTGTGACACAAGAAAACATATTCAGGTTTTTAAAACATGACACTCATGCAATGGGAACTTGTTGATACACCCCAAAAGTATGGGGAGGTTGGATGCTCTCTAAATTCCATTGTTTTAGTTTTGGGTTTTGGCAATAAGATTCTTTCAATCCCTTCCTGGGGGAGAGTCCAAGTCACCTTTCTGCAGCCATCTTGTTCAGCCTTTCTCTGAAAATTGCCATTTGAAATAGGAAAAAGGAAATGCTCTATCTACAAATTGTATAATAAAAGTGAAAAGTGCCTGAACGTGATTGAGATTGTCATTAAGATTGCAACTCAAGTGTGTGTTGAGGAAAGTTGGACATTCTGGCTGATCTCAGATGGCCTAAATATATTAGAGATCTTTCCAGTAGTAGGTGGATTCTCTATAGAAGCATTATGCATTTATCTTTTACTTAGTCATATTGGAATTTTATATAATGCAAACACAAGCAATAAAATATAATCCAAGCAGCATCCTAAACTTTAAAAGAGCTGATTTTAACAAATTCAGTGACAGCCTAAACAAAATTTTGAGAACAAAAATCCTAAAGGGGAAAACACTATAGGAAGTGTGGGAAATGTTGAAATATATAATAATAAAAGCCCAGTCCAATACCACTGAAAAACAAAAACAAAAAATCCAAGAAGAAACCAGCATGGTTGCACAAAAATCTCTCTGATAAACTGAAAGACAAAATGGATAAGTACAAAAAAAATGGAAAGAGGGATACATAACTAAGGCAGCATATTAACAGTTAGCCTGAATCTGTTGAAGCAATGGCTCAGAATGAGCAAAGATTTACAACAAAAGTCAAAGACAATAAAGTAAGTTTCTTTCAACATATAAATAACAAGAAAAAAGTCCAGGAAACAGCCATTCCACTAAAAAGAGTAGGTGGCAAGGAAGTAACAGGCAGTAAAGAGAAAGCGGAGCTGCTTAACTTGTTCTTTGCATCAGTCTTCACACAAAAAGAAACTATAGCCTAACCTACCAAAAATCTAACTGTGAAAGACAGACCAGAAATAAAAATTAAAATAAGCAAGAAAATGTTTATCTCATCTTGATGAATATAAATCACTGGGACCTGATGGTTTATATTCCAGAGTTCTAAATGAACTGGCAGATGTTATCTCACAAACATTGTACCATATCTTTCAAAAATCCTGGAGCATCGAGGAACTACCAAAGAATTGGGAAAGAGCTGATGAAGTTCCCATCTTGTGGGAAAAAGCGGGTGGGGGGGGAACAGACTTTGGATACCACAGACCTGTCAGCCTAACATGAATACTAGGGAAGATATATATAAGGGGGATGGCAGGGGGTTGCTAAGTGGCAAAGGGGGTGGCAGAGGAGTGCTGGAGGTGGGCTCCTCACAGGGCACAACTCAGCTTCCCCCCGCCCACTCCTCTTGCTTGGCTTGTTGGTGGCCAAGAGGAAGGCAAGCCATGGCTGACTGTTGCTGCTTGGGTCCTGCCTGGATTCTCCACAGTTGCTTAGCCTTGCCTGCTAGGGGCAGGGTTGGGGGAGGGCAATCAGGGAGCATGATGCTATGCCTCCTGCATCGCCCCTTGCTTGCCACCCCTTCCCTCTGACGCCCACCAGCCTGCATGCTTTGGCTGAATGCGGGCTGCTGCTGTGAGAATGGTGTGAGTCAAGCCTCTTGAGAGTGGATCTTCCACCAATGGAACTTGCATAGTGGTCGCCCGCACTCAGCTAAAATGCTCGGAGGGATGCCTGGCAGAGGGTGATGCAGGTAGTGTAAGCCTCATGTTACCTGGTTGCCTCCTGCAGTCCCCTTCAGCAGCCGCGACACCCAGCAGCTGACAAGATGTGGGCTGAAGGGGAGACGAGTAGTGATGGGTCTGCCCTGACTGGCTCACCTTTCCCTCTGTCACCAGCTGCGGGAGGAAGGTAAGTTTGTAGGCAGTTGGGAAAGCCCAAACCACTGTAGTTTTTGCTTTCCCAACCACCTACAAACTTACCTTCCTCCCACAGCTGGTGGCAGAGGGAAAGGTGAGCCAGTCAGGGTGGGCTGGTTCACCTTTCCTGGAGCTCACTTCTCCTGCAGCTCCTGCAATGGGTGATGCTGCAGCCTCGCTTGAAGTTCCCAGCCCTTTCCCCAAAAGAGGGAGGGGTGGAAGTCCCTTTGTTGGACCCAGAAGCCTTGCCTGCCAGTTTTTCCATGCAACACAGGATTGGGCATGAACAGAAAATTGCACCTGGTCCCTGGGACTCTGGGAGATTTGTCATGAGCGATGCTGCTAGATGACTACCTTGTTGGAAGAGAGAGTGTGTTAGGTGGGTCTCCTAGCTTAGGAGGAGAGAGTGAAGGAGGAAGGGAAGGGATAGAGAGAGAAAGAGAGATGGAAAGAGAGAAAGAAAGAGAAAGAGAGGAAGAGACAAGAAAGTAAAGAAAGAAAAGGCAAAGAAAGAAAACGGGAGAGAGAAAGGAAGAGAAAGGGAGAGAAGGGATAGGCAAAGAAAGGGGGTTGGAAGGAAGGGAAAGAAAGAAAGAAAGAAAGAAAGAAAGAAAGAAAGAAAGAAAGAAAGAAAGAAAGAAAAAAAGAAAGAAAGAAAGAGGGAGGGAGGGAAGGAGAGAAAGGGAAAGAGAGAAAGAGAGAAGGAAGAGACAAGAAAGTAAAGAAAGAAAAGGGAAAGAAAGAAACAGGGAGAGAGAAAGGAAGAGAAAGGAAGAAAAGGGATAGGCAAAGAAAGAGGGTTTGGAAGGAAGGGACATAAAGAAAGAGAAAGAAAGAGAGAGGGAGGGATAGAAAGAGAAAGGGAGAGAAAGAGAAAGAGAGAAGGGAGAGACAAGAAAGAAAAGAAAGAAAAGGGAAAGAAAGGAAAAGTGAGAAAGAAAGGAAGAGAAAGGAAGAAAAGGGATAGACAAAGAAAGAGGGGGGATGGAAGGAAGGGACAGAAAGAAAGAGAAAGAAAAAAGAAAGAAGGAAAGAAAGAAAGAAAGAAAGAAAGAAAGAAAGAAAGAGAGAGAGAGAGAGAGAGAGAGAGAGAGAGAGAGAGAGAGAGAGGGAGGGAGGGAGGGAGGGAAAGTGAATGAGATATCTAGTCCAACCACCTGCTCCAGCAGGGTTAGAAGGGAGTGCTAGCATGTATGTTTGTGTGTGTGTGTGTGTGTGTGTGTGTGTGTGTGTGTGTGTGAAAAACAGGTCAAGTAGCTCTGGGGAGGTCAGTCATAAATTAGAACACTTGCTAAGCAATCGGTCATTAAGCGAGGAACTCTGGTATTTGGTTTGCCAGTCACGTGGCCACCTGGCCATGCCCACCCAGTCACATGACCCATCCTGGTCATGTGACCACCAAGCCACACCCACCCAACAAGCCATGCCCACCCAGTCACATAACCACCAAGCAACAACCACAAATTTTAGGCCACGCCCACAGAACCAGTTGTTAAAAAATTTGAATCCCACCCCTGGGTGGGGGGCACTGAGGATGAGTTTGTAGCACCAAGGGGGTGGTGGACTGAAAAAGTTTGGGAACCACTGATGTAAAGTTTAATCAAACTTTGTAACTTTGGGTGACCTTTCACAGCAGTCTCTGCAGAAAAGACACCATGATGAAAGACAACAGAAGTAAATTCCTTGGGTGTTGAACTATTTTCCTCCAGCATCACTTTCTGGACTTGTCCTGACTGGAAGGATCACAATACCCCCAGGGATATACATGTGACTTTTTGTTTAAATGTTATTCTCCAGCTTACCCTTTTCACATGTAGTCTTGGAAGAACTTCAAAATCCTCAGAGAAAATGTTTTTTCTCATTATAATTATCACCATCCTGGAGTTTTCAGTCCTCATCTGCGACTACTCTATTGACTTTGATGTAAACATCAACTGAAGCAACATGAAATGATCTTGTATCAGAAAGGATAAATGCATCAGGTCACACTGTAGGGCACAAAATTTGGGACAGCCATATATTGTCCTTCAGACTGTACCTTTCTCTCCTTTTCAGGTGAAGATTTGTTTGCCTGTCTGAATCAGGAAAGTAAGGATGTTTTGAATTCTCCTAATCCTTCTTGTCTCTTTTCTTTAGAAACAGAAAGGGGATTTATTTGGCTCTATAAATTATGGATTTCCTGCTTCTGATGGCGTTGGTGTCTCAGGGAGTCTCTGTGAAGCTTGGAATGAAGTGCCCACTAAATTTGGAGATCCGGGATGAGAGAAAACCATGGAACTATTACATGCCAGGAGACTATCACATTGGTATAGTCACTTCGATGTCAAGAACATCACTCGAAATGTTGCCTTTCAAGGTGGCTCCTATGAGTCCGTCTCTTTCGTAAGTTCTTCAATGTGATGGAGTTGCATTCCCTCCGCTTGCAGTTCTAACACTGCCATTTTCTTTTTATTTTATTGAGTCCTATGTTGCAGGAGCTGTCTAATGTCTTGAATTGTTTTGATTTCTATGGCTCTCCTCTTTTGTGGAATAGACCCAAAACCCAATATAGGACAAATAAACAAGTCCAGATTATTTATCCATTCCCATTCAATGCTGAGCTCATCCTTTGAATTCTGAGGTTGGTTTGAAGTTATGATTGAAGGGGTTATAGATGCCTTGCCCAGCCCATTTCCATATTTAAATAACTACTCATTGATATCCAATTTCTGATCCTTAGATGTATAGATCAATAAGAAGAGAGCTGGAAGTGACCTTGGAGGACTTTTATTCCAGCCCTTGGCTCAAGCAGGAGAGCCTATACAATTACAGACAAGTGACTCTCTTCTTAAAAACTTGTGGTGATGAAGCACCCACAACTTCTGAAGGAAAGTGTTCTACTGGTTAATTGTCCTCAATGTTTCTCCTAACTTCAGGTTGCTTCTCTCCTTGATTAGTTTCCATCCATTGTTTCCTGTCTTGCCTTCTGATGCTTTGGAAAATAAATTGCCCTCTCCTCTTTGAGGCATCTTCTCAAATATTGCAATACTGTTATCATGTCCCTGCCCCCCAGTCCTTCCTTCTCTAGATTTTCTACAGTTGCTTATTTGGGTCATTAATGAAACAAAATCTTCATTTTATGTTGGTTGTACTTTAACTTTTGAATGATTTAAAGTGCAGGTTACTGGGCAAATGAAAATTAGGAATGCTACAATTTGTGATTCTTAACTGCGGTGGAAGACTATCTCCATCCCATCTTCTCAATGCTCATAATATATATATATATATATATATATATATATATATCATCATGGGTGGCTATGATTTGCCCAAGGGTTTGGATCTGTATTAGCTTAAGACTCAGTAGGCTTGTGGCAACAAAGAGGATTAAATTGAAAAAAAATGTTTCTGTTGATGATGACAACAACATAAACATTATTTATAGTACAGTAAATAATTTTAAACTGCCAATCAAAAGTCCTTCTTTTCTCTAGACTTTCTACAGTTGCTTTTCTGGCTCACTAAGGAAACAACCTCCTCATTTTATGTTGGTTGTACTTCAACGATTGAATGATTTTAAGCAAAGTTACTGGGCAAATGTAAATTAGGAGTGCTACAAAAAACAGTGTATTTTAACTGTGGTGGAAGATTATCCATCTTTTTCAATGCTCATAAAATGATATGATCATGTGTTGCTAACATTTGCCTCTGGCTTTGGATCTCTATTGCCTTAAGACTCAATAGGTTTGTAGAGACAGGGTACTAAATTGAAAAAAATGTTTCTGTTGATGGTGATAACAACATGAACTATTTGAATTATTTACATGGATTATTTACAGTACGGCAAATAAATTTAAACTACGAACCATAATTTATGCCATTCAAATGATCAATAAGAATCTCCAGCTTCCAGACAATCTCACATTAGGCTACAACTTCTATGACAACTATGTTAATGCTATTGGCACTGCAGAAGCCTTGATGGACATTCTCTCTACTGGAGAAGCCAATGTGCCCAACTACAGCTGTGGAAGGAAGGAAAACCTTTTGGCTCTTGTTGATGGAGCTAAAATGGACATCTCCATCCAGATGTCAACATTAGTAGC
The DNA here is from genome assembly GCF_049901715.1 of Pseudonaja textilis. NCBI lineage: Eukaryota > Metazoa > Chordata > Lepidosauria > Squamata > Elapidae > Pseudonaja > Pseudonaja textilis. The sequence continues at coordinate 11,265,136 of NC_141991.1, forward strand.
CACCTACAAAATCCCACAGGTTTGTCTGTGTGTATGTGTGTGTGTGTGTGTGTGAGTGCATGTGCGTGTGCACGCGCACTTCTCTATTTGGCAAAGTGAGTGGAGTTGCAGTGTATGAGCCATAAATCCAACCATATTTTGTCTATATGGATGCGGTGCCCTTATAAGACACTGGGCTTGTCAATGGGAAGCAGGGGTGGGATTCTACCAGTTTGCACCTATTCACTAGAACCAGTTGTTAACATTCTAAGCAGTTCGAAGAACCAGTTGTTAGAAGAAATTCCTGGCCTAATCCTGTAAGGAAGGCAGGAAGGAAACATTCTGGTGTTGCTTACAGAAACTGCCTCTTCGTCAATCCTTATTACATTCTTGGCAGGACTAGACTTCCTGTCTCTGGACCGTCTCTGGAGTTTTTTTCCCCTCCTTTGCTGGTACTTTGCTTGTGTGGAGTGACCATTCAAAGTTACAATGGCACTGAAAAAAATGACTTATGACCATTTTTCACACTTACAACTGTTGCAGCATCCCCACAGTCATGAGAGGCCAGGAGAGGAGATGTGTGCCTTGATGTGAGTGATATTGAGTTGGCCATGCCCAGTCAATAACATGACCACCAAACCACACCCACCTGGTCACATGACCACCAAGCCATGCCCACCAACTAAGCCACTCCCACAGAACCAGTTGTTAAAAATTTTTAATCCCACCCCTGGCATTTGGAGACAGAGGCACCTTGTGATGGGGTGAGCTTCCATCCTTGCCACAACTCCTGTCAACCTAGCAGTTCAAAAGCATGCAAACGCAAGTAGATAAACAGATAACACTTCAGTCAGAAGGTAATAGTGTTCTGGGCTTCTCGGCTTATAGTCATGCTGAACATTTGACCATGGAACTTGACTATGGGTCCCTCGGCTAAGAAACAGAGATGAACACCAGAGATGAGTTGGACATGACTGGACAGAGAAATCTTTACCTTTATTTTGTCTATCAAATTCAAGGCTTGTTTTTCACTATGGCCTTTGCAGGCATTGTGGCTCTGGATTGGCATAGTCCAGGGGTCCTCAAACTTGGCAACTTTAAGATTTGTGGACTTCAACTCCCAGAATTCCTCAGCCAGCTATTCCTCAGCATTAAGTCTTACAATTGCCAAGTTTGAGGACCTCTGGCATAGTCCATGTGGAAGGAGGAAAAAGTAGTCATATCTTCTTATGACACCATCCCTATTGTTTTGGGGGCTTCCACTGTGCCTTTGTGAAGATGAAAAGAGACTCTGTGTTCAATCAAAAAGGAAGATGAAGCTTTGAGGAGGCATTTTGCACAAATTCTTAACCCAAATAATATTTTACAGGGTGAACAATTCTGTGATTCATGAAAAGAATTGCAATGATTGTCTACATGTTTTAAAATACGTACAACTTATGAGCTTTTGGGGACCAGACCATTCACAACTTTATTTAAAAATTACAAACACATTAGCCAACTTGTCAACTATTTTTGACCCTAGTATATTCACAATCAAATTCATCATACTTGATTATAAACGGAGGGCCCCCGAGAGGATTTTCCTCTGGATGAATTATTTTAAAAATTCCTGACTGGTGGCAGGTTCCTTTACAGAGGTAAATAATATCTATCTAATAATAATATCAACCAACAAGCTTGGAGAACAATCTTTCACCCTCATAATATCTATCATACCCACTTGGGTGAAAGTTTGCCAATTCTAGTTCCTAACTGAGAAAACGAAATAGAAATGATCCCTGCAATTACTGCTTCATTATTCTAATAGATGTTGTGGCTCAAACACATGCTAGCTTCTTCTTGAGGAGTGCTGAGATAGATAAATAGAGAGAGAGAGAGAGAGAGAGAGAGAGAGGGGAGGGAGGGAGGAAGGGAGGAAGGAAGGAAGGAAGGAAGGAATGCAAATGCTCTCAGTGTACATAAAAGAAAAGATACATTCATCAAGAATCATAAGGTACAACACTTAATAATAGTCATAGGGTACAAGAAGCAATCAAATCATACTAGGAAACAGTCAATAAAAATCATAAGGATACAAGTGACAAAGTTACAGTCATACAGTCATAAATGGGAGGGGATGGGTGATAAGGAGTGATGAGAAGATTAATAGTAATATTAGTGCAGACTTCATAAATAGTTGGACAGTGTTGAGGGAATTATTTGTTTAGCAGAGTGATGGCATTCTGGAAAAAACTATCCTTGTGTCTAGTATTTTTTGGTGTGCAGTGCTCTATAGCGTGGTTTTGAGGGTAGGAGTTGAAACAGTTTATGTCCGGGATGTGAGCGGTCTGTAAATATTTTCACAGCCTCTTTTTGACTCGTGCAGTATACAGGTCCTCAACTGAAGTCAGGTTGGTAGTAATTGTTTTTTCTGCAGTCCTAATTACTCTCTGAAGTCTGTGTCTGCCTTGTTGGGTTGCAGAACCAAACCAGACAGTTATAGAGGTGCAGATGATAGACTCAATATTTCCTCTGTAGAACTGTATCAGCAGCTCCCTGGGCAGTTTGAGCTTTCTGAGTTGGCGTAGAAAGAACATTCTTGTGCTTTTTTTGATGATGTTTTTGATGTTAGTTGTCCATTTTAGGTCTTGTGATATGATAGAACCTAGAAATTTGAAAGTCTCTACTGTTGATACTGTGTTGTCTAGTATTGTAAGAGGTGGTAATATGGAAGGGTTTCTTCTAATGTCTACCACCATTTCCAGTTTGTTCCAGTTACACCACGAGGCAACCTTGTACAACCTCCTGTCTGTATGTGAATGGGAAGATGAAAAGAGCCACCCTTGCAGGCTTTAGACCAAGGGTCTTCAAACTTTAAGACTTGTGGACTTCAACTCCCAGAATTCCTGAGCTAACATGACTGGAGGAGGAATTCTGGGAGTTGAAGTCCACAAGTCTTAAAGCTGTCAAGTTTGAAGACCCCTGCTTTAGACAGAGCTGATCCAATGTTGGTAACTGCTTTGTCTTCAAACATCCAATTAAAAAATTTGGCAGCCAGGGGAAACAAACTTATGCTGCATTTATAGATGTTAACACCTCTATCAATGCATGCATTTGTTTATAAATACTTAAAGGTATTTTACTGCGTTTCAGGCAATAAAGAGAGAAATATGGAGGAAATTGATTGCTCTTAAAATGGAACTCAGACTGTTGGCTCTGCTTAAAGCCCTTTTTGCAATCACTTGTTTGAAAGTGCAGTTTGGACTCAACAAAAGCATGAGGAGAAAGATGAATACTTACCAAAGATATGACAAGGGTGCACACTTGCTCCATTTTTATTCAATCTGGACACTAATGCAGAGGTCTCCAAACTTGGCAACTTTAAGACTTGTGGACTTTAACTCCCAGAATTCTCCAGCCAGATAATTCCGGGAGCTGAAGTCCACAAGTCTTAAAGTTGCCAAGTTTGGGGACCCCTGCATTAATGACTTACCAGGGCTAAAGAAAGGTCCTGAAATACATATGCCTAAAGACCTACGGCTGTTCAATTTTGGTGTGGAATGCCTCTTTGATCCCTCTTTCAAACCAGCAGTATCCTCTTTGTCCAAAATGTGGACTTTGTTGTCTTCAAAAGAGTGGCCTTTGTCCTTTAAATGCAGATGGACTTCTGAATCTAGTCCTGATGGATTTGTTCTTCTATTTTGTGCTATGGGGTTTTTTTTGTGCTATGAAGTGATTGTTTTGTTTCCCCAATGCACAGAACTGCAAATGGCTTGCTGCCTTGTACTGCATATACCACATTGCTCAGTTTGTGTCTGGGTGTTTTATCCTTTGAGATACACAAGCTTATGCTTTAGTGTATTGTAAGGTACCTTCCAACACTTTTATTCTGTTATTCTATTATAGGCAATTATTTGAACAAAACAGTTCTAACAAAACCATCCCAGGACATACACAAATTTTGGGCTTGAGGCATGACACTGTGGATATCTGCATATGTGGGTCTGATTGTGGTAAATTGGGGGAGTGAAATGAGTGAATGCAAATCATATTTTGTTCTTTTTAACTTTTATTTTATTTATATGTACAGTGGTGTTAAGTCTTGTTCATGTTCTGTACTTTATATCCTGTATCTTGATATGGCTTAATAAATAATTAATAGCAATAGGAATAGCAACAACACTTAGACTTATGCATAATACTTTCCTGGGCAGTTCAGCATATTAACAACTTGCCCCTAACAATCTAGGTCCACATTGTATCAATCTCCAAAGAATGGAAGGGTGTATCAACCTTGAGCTGGTCAGGATCAAACTCCAGGTTGTGAGTAGAGCAGGGGTGTCAAATGGAAGGCCCAGAGGTTGGTATCAGCCCACAATGTGGTTGGATCAGACCAGTGTGGCTTCAGGCGTATCTACCCAATGTGAAGAGGGAACATTGGGCCAGAGTGGCTTTGGATGAGTCTCTCCAATGTGAAGAGGAAACATTCCAGCAGTTTGGCAAGGAGCGTCAAGCTGTCCATGCCCACCCAGTCAGCCATGCCCACCCAGTGCTCTATGCCCAGTGACTGGTATCAAGTTGGCCATGCCCACCCAGTCAGCCATGTCTGCTCGGTCCCCCAAGGTCAACTGCAGCCCTGTTGCGGCTATCAATGGAATTGAGTTTGATGCCCCTCGAGTAGAATTAGCCTCCAATACTGCAATCTAACCACTGTGCCACCGCAATAAGCTTTTCTAAGATGTTCATGAATAGAAAGTTGGATTTATTAAAATCTAGTATTTTAGACTTAATCTGACCCTAAATATAGCAGTGCATTCTTTGTTGTTGTTTTTAGATCAGTGATGCCGTTGTTTCAGAGGCTCTGCATGATAAAAGTCTATTTCCTTTTTTCCACCGGATCCTTCCCCTAAAAGGAATCGCGTATCCAGCAATTGTCCAAGCGCTCCTCCATTTCAGATGGACCTTGATTGGGCTCTTTACTTCAGACACAGAGGAAGGAGAGAGTTTCATGAGGACTTTTACTCATATGCTTGTCAGGAATGGAATTTGTGTTGTTATATCTCAACGATTCTCAGCAACTGGACATACAACACCCCTCAGGGAGGCCATCTCTAAGTGGAAACAAGTCAATGTTTTTGTAAACTACATAGAATATGCTAATGTTTGGGACAGAATTCTTACTTTACAGTTAACATTTGAAGATGTGCCAGAACCTATTGGAGGGAAAGTCTGGATTGTGGGAACTATTGGGTATTTGGTAATGGGACAGGAGAGCCTTTATAAATATGTCCATAATATTTGGAGCTTTGCATTTCAGGAGAAAAAAAGGACAGATGTCTTTGAAGATGACATTTTTGAAGACAAACACTTAGTGAAATTTGAAGATCAGTGTTTTCATTGTTCTTTTGCAAAGCACATGTTTTCAGTCAAAGGCCAAAAAAGGTGCACTCAGAAAACAGTCCTGAAGTCTCAGGCAGAAAGGAGAAGTCAATTTATTCCAGTTCTCTGTCATTCGCACAGTGTTATTAAGACTCTGGCCTACACCTTGAAAGCTACGTATTCCTCCAGATCCAGAAGGAGAAGCAAGCAGGGCAAAGAGAGTTTGGGGGCTCCAAGGCTGCAGCCATGGCAGGTATGTAGTCCATACCAGAATCCATAAAAGTCCAAAGGAGAGTGCGGGGAACTTTCTCAACCCCCCTGTACAACAAAAGATTAACAACTTGATCAATGTAATCATTCAGGAAATAGAGTTGTGGAGATGGGTGATTTTTCTTAGCACAAACCTTAATATTACTAACTGCAGAAACATCTATGTTAGAACTGATTAGTTCTATGTTAGTTCTATGTTAGAACTGTTTGTTCTATGTTAGAACTGATTACATTAGTTCTATGTTAGAACTGATTAGTTCTACATTGCTTGGAATTGAAAAGTTCAGTATCAATTAGCACTCTGTCCCCACTATTCAGTGTAAATGCTTCTCTAGTGTAGGAAGAAAAATCCAGTCCAGATGCAAGCCAGGAGGAAAAAAATACTGAAAATAAAATGGAGGCTGGCAACAAGGAAAGAAGGTCTCTGTTTATTTGCTTTTCCAGAAACTTCAGTGACAGAAGCATGTTTCTGGGGTGGCTGACAAAATGGCTGAGTGAGTGGATGGATTTTTATAGGATTCTGGGGTTTGGAGATTGAGATGCTCCAGGTGGTTGTGCAATGTAGTGAGCCTTGTGACTTTTGCTATTCTAATGATAGTGGGTAAATCCTATTATGTCTTAAAGTTCATGTTCTGTCCTTAGAGTTTGAGTGGGGTGGTGTAAATTCTTAATCCAATCAGCTCCGGGATAAACTTTCTGACAGTGAGAACAATCAACCAATGGAACAGAAGTTGCCCTTGGAAGTTGTGGGAGCTTCATCACTTGAGACTTTCAAGAAGAGATTGGACTGTCATTTTTCAGAAATGGTGTAGGGTCTCCCGCTTGGGGGGGGGGTTTGGACTAGATGACCTACAAGGTCCCTTCCAACTTTGATTATCTGTTATCTGTTAAGCATGAAAAACTACTGCAAAACAAATGTTGCAGAGAACTGAACCAGACATTGTAAAAATAAAATTGCAGTCACAAAAGGCTTACCATGGAAGAAAGATAGCTCTTTTGAAAGTACTGATGTTTTTGAGACTACGCATTTGTTCAGGGCCACACTTCTTATGCACTTCTCTCTATTAAGAAAACATAAATATTTTTCCCCCTGGAAGCTCTGTATTCTTAAAACGATATCAAAATAGCTTTGTCAAAGGATTGATATAAATGTTGCATAGCAAAATCATATTTTATCCAATAGTTGTCTGCATTATAAACATTATAGAAGAATAAGTGATCAAGAACTAATTTTATTTTTCTTATATGTATCAATGTATTCATAACTATGTTTGTATAATCTTGTAAGCAATTGACAAACCAAATAAAATAAAATAAAAAAATAAGTAATTGTTATTCATAATTCCTCAGTTTTAAAAGGAATATTGAAAATTATTTCAGTACAATTTTAAGGCCGCTTTTATACACTTAATTATAGTATTTAGTCTCCACTTAAGGTTCAATTTTCTAGTCATCACAACAAGAAGTAGATTGCTAATAATTCACTGAAATCAAGTTAGATTATTAAGACAATATGGTGATAATTACAAATGTATGGCAGGAGGCTAGATAGTAGGAGATTGTAAGTTCAAATCCTCCTTTAATCATGAATGCTGTCTGGGTGACTTTTGTGATAATTTGCAGCAGAAATTCAATTCCAGAAAGCCTACACAGATGACTGATTCAGCAGGATTCAATTAACTTCTTTATATACATAATAATATGAAGCAAAGTTTACAATACCAATAGTAGAGTCTTCCAACGTAATACAAGCAGAGCAGAGAACAATACAGAACAGTTTCAGTTTAGAGCGAGAGCTTAATACAGAGCCACACCCGGGGTAACTTCTATTTTCAGTTTCCAAAAGCCCCCATTGGGTAACTTAGTTGCTATGCCTATTCATTGGCTGACTTTGTTACTAAGCTCTACTCTAGTTCATGAATATACTCTGACAACTTTAGCCTGTCATTCACTCTCAGCACAACCAACCAACAACAGGGTTGTTTTTGTGGGGAAAATAAAAAGGGAAAAATATGCTGGATATCTTAAAAGCCTTGAGTTATTTGTAAAAATAATAAATAATAAAAACAATAAAATAACAATTTTGGTCAATTACATGTCATTTTTTTTCAATCTATGATTGACCAATTTATCTGAGCTTTTCTTTCTTTTGAAGATAGTGGTTAAGAAACTAAATTGTCTTCTTTTAAATTTCCTGGATATTTCTCTTCTAGTTCCATCCCTTTCTGGAGAAGAATGAGTTTTGTAACATTTCCCATCGGAAATTGTACTTGGACCAAAATGGAGACATAACAGCAGATCTCGACATCATAAGCTGGGTATTTTTTCCCTTGTTGGGTCCCAGTGATGAGCAACTGGGGAGTTTTGAAAGGCAGAAATTTACAGTCAATAAAGATACTCTTATATTCCTCAAGTTACTCAACAAGGTGAGAGAAATATTGGTGTCCATTCTCTAGCTCCATTCTAAGCACCTATTTCAAGTTGGCCAAGTCAAGTCACCAAGATGGTTGATCTTCACTGAGAACTGAATTTAAGGAGTAGACATCTCAATCTTCTTAAAGTGCTTTGAAGGCATTGGTACTAGTGATCAAAGTTTCCTTTATATGTTAAAATATGGAGCACTGCTTTAAGGTGATTCCATACTGTCCAGCATGAATTGCTGGGTGACACATTTTCAACTTTGTTTGTTTCTTATTCTAGAATAGCAAAGGAGAAGGCAATTCTGTTAAAGTTCAGGGAGAAAGCAATTCTGTTAAACAGTTCCCAAGTTCAGGTTTGGGCTGAATCCAGTGAAACTGAATCAAGAGTGGATAGATACCTTCTTGGTCTCTGTGGCAAATATGCTTTGGGATTCAGATAGTTGTCCACTGAAAGGGAAGCTCCATAGTCAGTAATATGGAGGCTATGATTTTGTGACAAGAATTATTGACGGTTGCCTTTCATCCTCTCGGATAGAGGAATAAACCATCTGCTCATAAAAAATAACAGATAATCAGAGTTGGAAGGGACCTTGTAGGTCATCTAGTCCAACACCCTGCCCAAGCAGGAGAATCTTCACCATTTCTGACAGGCGGGAATCCAATCTCTTCTTGAAAGTCTCAAGTGATGGTGGTCCCACAACTTCCGAGGGCAAGCTGTTCCATTGGTTGATTGTTCTCACTGTCAGAAAGTTTCTCCTTATTTCCAGGTTAAATATCTCTTTGTTCAGTTTCCATCTATTATTCCTCGTCTGGCCTTTGGGTGCTTTAGAAAATAGGTTAACCCCTTCCTCTCTGTGGCAGCCCCTAAAATATTGGAAAACTGCTATCATATTTCCCCTGGTTCTTCTCTTCACTAGACCAACCATTTTATTTATTGTTTACTGTTTATCTTATTTGGTTTGTCAAATTGCTTATAAGATAATAGGTATAAGTAAAAACATAGTTATGAATACATGGATACATATAAGAAAAAGTAAAAGAAACAATTAGACAGGGACAGTAGGCATGTTGGTGCGCTTATGCACGCCCCCTACAGACCTCTTAGGAAAGGGGTGAGGTCAATAGTAGACAGTCTAAGGTTAAAGTTTGGGGAGTTTGGGGAAGAAACCACAAAGTCAGGTAGAGTATTTCAGACATTGACCACTCCATTGCTGAAGTCTTATTTCCTGCAATCAAGTTTGATATGATTAACCTTGAGTTTGTATCTATTGTGTGCTCTTGAGTTGTTATGGTTGAAGCTGAAGTATTCATTGACAGGTAAGTCATTGCAATGTATGATTTTATGTACCATACTTAGATCAGACCAAAGATGGCATAATTCAAGGTTTTCTAGGTCTAGAATTACAAGTCTGGTGGCATAAGGTATTCTACAACGAGTAGAGGAGTGGAGAACTCTTCTTGTGAAATATTTCTGGACTTTCTCAACTGTGCTAATATCAGATACGTAATGTGGGTTCCAGACTGATGAGCTGTATTCGAGTATTGGTCTAGCAAATGTTTTGTATGCTCTAGTTAGTAGAGTGATATTATCAGAGAAAAAGCTATGTAGGATTAGGTTAACAACTCTTAATGCCTTTTTGGCTATGTAGTTACAGAGGGCTCTAGCACTTAGATAATTAGAGATGAGTATTCCAAGGTTCTTTACAGAGCTTGGATCATCAATAACGTCTTGACTATTCAGCCTGTATTTTATTTTCTGATTTTTTTCCCCAATATCTAAGATAGAGCATTTGTTTGTTGAGATTTGAAGTTGCCATTTGTTTGACCATTCTGATACATAGTCAAGATCTTTTTGAAGGATGGCAGTATTGTCTGTGGTATTGAACAGCTTTACATCATCAGCGAAAAGAACGCAGTTGCTCTTAATATGATCACAGAGGTCATTTATGTAGAGTATGAAGAGACTTGGTCCTAGAATACTGCCTTGAGGGACACCACTATTGGCAGGTACAGAATTTGATAGGACGCTCCCAATTTTGACCATTTGTTGTCTGTTTTGATAGAAATGCTTCTATCCAGTTATGCAGTTGTCCAGAGATACCATAAGATTTTAGTTTTAGGAGTAGTTTGTCGTGTACCACTGAATCAAAGGCTTTACAGAAGTCTATGTAGATTGCGTCTATTGCTTTGCCCTGATTGAGTTGTGTAGTCCACATGTTTTTGCAGTGTAAGAGTTGCAGATTATAGAATAGTTTTTTTCTGAAACCAAATTGTTCATTGGAGAGTAGGTTGTTTGTCTCTAAGTGGAGGTAATGGATTGGTTAATAATTGATTCCATGACTTTACAGGTGATGCAGCATAAGGAGATTAGTCTGTAATTTTCAACTAGACTGGGCTCTCCCTTTTTGAAGATGAGGATGACTGTGGCTTGTGACCATAGTTTTGGTATGCCAAGTTCGTCTTCATATATTTTAGTCTCCAGTCCCCTAATCATCCTTGTTGCTCTTCTCTGACTTTTTCTAGAATCTCAACATCCTTTTTATAGCGTGGTGACCAAAAGTGGATGTAGTACTGTAGGTATGGTATTACTAAGGCTTTATAGAGTCGTATTAGTACTTCCCTTGATCTCGACTGTATCCCTCTGTTAATGCAACTTATGATTGCATTAATATCAGCATTCCAGGGAACATGCATTCCTGTCAGTAACTCCAAGACAAGCATAATCCCCAAATTATTTTTATTAGAATAGCACCTGGCACAGCTGTGAAATTCCAAAACTAAAAGTTTCCTGGCTTTCCCACAATGTCCCAATCTACAAACCATCCCCTTTTTACTCATCATCACATAACATGAACCAATCCCAAAGTAAGTTCCAATTCTTTCTGCACCATACTCTTTAACCTTGAACTTATCAAAAGAATTATATTTTGTCTACTAAGAGCTACTCAATTGACATCAACCCCCCTCCCACATTCTCCAGCTATGTGGCAGTGATGAATCATGATTCCATAGCTGACAATTAGCTTTTTTGGCTGCTGCTTCACCCTGCTGGCTCATATTTTACTGGTTGTCCACTGAGACTCCAAGATCCCTCTAACAGTTACTGCTATTGAGCCTGGTTTCACCTAGTCTATATGTGTACTTTGGGTTTTGTTGTAATGACGAGGCAGTCGAGTTGTTTGATCATGAACAACTGAATCATGATGATCTTTATTGGAGTCTACTCTTGCATTTATACACATTTTTAATTATCCTTCATCATTGGTTAACTTTGGTTACTGCTTAACTTTCGTTACTGTTTAGCATAGTAATCCATACAATTAATTATCTCTAGTTAAAGTCTAACATATGTTTACTTCCTCTCTCTAATCCTCCTTTAGATTAGTGACTTTGTTTACCTGAGTTGTATTTGCTTGGAAACATTCTTTATCTGAGGTTTGCCATCCGAGATTGGAACATTCCTGCAATTACAACTCTACAGGGTTTTTCTTGCCTAAGTGTAGGCATTGAATTTCATTTTGTTAGATATGGCCCACTCTTCATGTCTGTCAAGATCCATCTGGATCTTGAGCCTATCTTCTTGAGTGTTAGCTATTCCTGCCAGCTTAGTATCATCTGCAAATTTGGTAAGTTGCCCTTTTATTCCCTCATCTATGTTGTTAATAAGATATTTAAGAGTACTGGGCCTAAAATGGAATTTTATGGCATCCCACTGCTTACTTCCCTCCATGTAGACCCATTAAGGACTACTCCTTGAGTATGGTTTGTCAGCCAGTTGCGAATCTATCTGGTGGTGGTGCTATATATCCCACCTTTTTCTAATTTACCAAGAAGTTGTGGTCTACTTTGTCAAATGCCTTACTGAAATCTAAGTATATTATGTGCACAGTATTTTACTGGTCTACTAATTTAGTCAGGAAGGAGATCCAAAGCATTCAGTTCACCTGAAATCATATGGTGACATGATGTCCTGACCCAGAAACCTGGAGCCCTGAAACATGATCCATAGAAAAGACACGCCTGATATTGGAATTGCAAAGGACAATTTGAAAGGAAATGTTATTTAGATTTGGGTTTTGGCATGTAAGAAGGCATTTTATCTGATAATCCTTGAATGATATTGTTTATCTTGATTGTTTCCTATATTAAGTCTTGCTGAGCAGAAATGAGGCTCCAAATTTACCTAGTAATAAATGAGGGTCTGTCTTTCCATGTCAGTTAGTGTCACCTAACTGTAGCTCTTCAACAGAAAGGACCATGTCTTGGACATGAAGTCTATCTGGGCCTTAGAATTATCTTTTCCAACAAAGGGTCATACATGTTCATCTTGTGCAGCAATGATGATGTTATGTAGTTTGCGTAATGAAACATCTACAGGAAAACAAGCAAACTCAGAGGGCACCAGAGACTCCTCATTCCAACTCTGAATTACAAATACTCCTTTACTGGGACATTTTTTCATGACCATACCTCTCCATCATCTAACTATAGTTTAGACACTAGGCACTTGGTTTTATTCTCACATGACTAAGGTGTTAGCCATAGAAATTAAAGAAAACATACAAATAAACAAAGAGCTTCTCTTTTATGGTTGACATCTTTAATTGTAAGGATTGTTTGCTAGCTGTCTTAACTGGGAGACTATTTTAGACTACTTTCAGCAGTTTTGCAATGTTTGATGTAGTTTTGAAAAAACTTTTGTGCAGTGATAAGCTTCTTTCTTCATCATAGTTTTATTATATTTTCATAAATCTAATAAAACTTTAGTAAATTTTTCAGAATAAATTTGATTCTATAATTTAATATGAATATATCATTATACTTTAAATCATGGATATATGAAGAATGGAGGAATAAATTTTTATACTGGTTGTCACTTAATGCTTAAATCTTTTCTTAATTCCATCCCTCCTAACTTTATTAAGTAGAAAAGTCCTTTATATCAGTGAGATATTCCAAAAGCAAAAGGGATGAGCTAAACGAAGAATCTGTTGGCAGCTCTATCTCCTGCAACTATTTACAGCTACTTAGAGATTTCACACTTACCTAAGTGAAGGCCAGTGTCAGGGCTCTGCCGATCACCCTAATTAAATCATGAGCCTCGAGCCAAGCTTCAAAAAATTCCAAAAGATTTATTAGGAGCAACATGCTGGCATTAACCTAAATGAAGCCAACTCTGGCATATGTAATTTACCTGTGATCCTGTTTCCCTCCTCCCCCCTGAGTGTATCATAAATCAGATTCTCCAATGAAGTGCATTCACGGGCTGGGTGTTATTAACCACATTCTCCAATAAAGTATTTATGCTGGCAGAAGATCCAGTAGCCTAGCTACAACCTTTGTAAGATAAGTCTGGAATGTGCTTCTGGTTTTAAGGTGCCGTACTGCTCCTTCAGATTTCCTTCTCCTTGTTTGTGGCAACTCAAAGACAGGCATAGGAAAGTTTCATGAGTTGACAGCCAGGGACTCTTTGGCTAATATACATTTTGACCTTTATTTTCCATGGATGGTGAATCCTAACATATTTTCTTTGGAATTCCTTGTTTTTCTGATCAGACCCTGCCTCAGTCTCAATGTGTAGAAACCTGCCATCCTGGATTTGTCAAGAGGGCTCAAGAAGGAGAGCCAGTTTGCTGCTATGACTGTATTCCTTGTCCAGAGGGGACCATTTCCACTCAGGAAGGTGGGTCACACCAAAGAAAATGGCAGGCCTTGTGGTAATGAATGCATTCAAAGCCTTTTCATGAAAGTATAAGTTAAAAGACAGATTGAATCTCAACTGTTTTCTTGTTCATCTTCTAATTGCTCAATTTATTTCAGGGGATGAATAGCAAAAAGAGCTTGAAAGGGGAATTAGTTTGAAATAGTAGGGTTTGGCAGATTGGGCAAGCTTTACTACTTCCAGTTTTATAATTTGGGTTTATCTGCTGAACAGAACAGAATAACAGAGTTAGAAGGAAGCTTGGAGGTCTTCTAGACCAACCCTCTGCTCAAGTAGGAGACCCTATACTATTTGAGACAAGTGGCCGTCCAGTCTCTTCTTAAAAGCCTCCAGTAATAGGGTACCCACAATTTCTGAAGGCAAGACACTCCACTGATGAATTGTTCTAACTGTGAGGAAATTTCTCCTTAGTTCTAGGTTCTTCACTCCTTGATAAGTTCCATCCATTGTTTCTTATCTTGCCTTCTGGTGGTTTGGAAAATAGGTAGAAAATAGATAGCTTCAGTGCAGGCAGCCACTGCCCTCCATCCTGCAGTCTGGCTGGGAGGAAGCCCATCCAGTCACTTGCTTGCCAGTTTGCCCTGCTCCTCTCTGACTTGCTGTGCCCCAACCAGTTTCATGGAGAGGCTCCCGGCCAGCCCTGAGGAAGCTTCTGTGGGAACGAGGCGGCAGGAGGAAAGGGGGCTCAGGCAAATTGTCCTCCCATGGTGGCATTGCCTGACTTGGGCATGAGGCAAGTGAGGAGCTTGAGGAACAGCTGACTGCTCAGGTGAGGTGAGGAGGGGAGAAGGAAGGCAGTGGCAGAAGGAGCCTTTTGTGCTTGCGGGAGGGGCAAGGAGTGCCTGGTGAGCTGCGGGAATCAAAGCCATCTGAGGGACTTTCTGCCAGTCACTGGAGTTTGAATCCCACCTTCAAAATAAAAGCCAAATGGGAAATTTTGAGACAATCATCAGAGGACTTTGAGTTCTAATCCTCCTTTAAGCATAAAAACTTCCTGGCTGACTTTGGGCCGATTACCAGGAGACTCTTGAGTTCCATTCCCGCCTTAGTACTTATTGATTGAGGATGTGAAACTTGGAAATGTTTTCTCAGAATAATGTGGATACCAAACTTAGGGTTTCCTAGAGTGTGAGATGGCTGAGTGTCCAATATTGTGTGTGGTGTGAGGGAGGAAAGTGAAATTGTGGGAAAATGCCTGTTCCATGTTAGGCAAAGCCATAATTCTCTACCTTCTATTTATGGGAGAACCAGAGGCATTTATGTGGTCACAAATCTGAATAGAATAGCATGGAATGGAATGGAATGGAATGGAATGGAATGGAATAGAATAGAATAGAATAGAATAGAATAGAATAGAATAGAATAGAATAGAATAGAATAGAATAGAATAGAAGTCTTTATTGGCCAAGTGTGATTGGACACACAAGGAATTTGTCTTGATGCATATGATCTCATTCTACGTAAAAGAAAAGATACATTCATCAAGAGTCAAGAATCATAAGGTACAACACTTAATGATAGTCAAAGGCTACAATAATCAATCAAATCATACAAGGAAACAGTCAAGATAAATTGTAAGGTATAAGTAACAAAGTTACAGTCATACATTCACAAGTGGAAGGGGATGGGTGATACGGAGTGATGAGAGGATTAACAGCAATGCAGACTTTGGTCTGGTCCATCAGAGTTTTTTTTAGCCTGCTTAAAATGGAATTTGCAAAGGGATTCTATTCACAATTAGGAGCCATTCTGAAACCTAAACATTGATTACCAATTGATCAGAAATCTGTGGTTGGAAAGTGGAATAGCTTCCCTGGGTGCTTGTACATAGAAACCTAGAGTTTATTCACCCTTATTCACCCCCTTTATACATAGCCTGCCATTTACAATCTCACAGTTGTGAGAAGAATTTCTGTGGTAAGCAAGGCAATTTCTAAGCAAGTCATGCCTGATTTTCAACCTTTTTTTGGTCATGGTTTGGTGTGGATTGCTCATCGTATACACAGAATCATTTGGAAGAGAGGCTGTGTTTGAAAAGACGTGAAGACAGACTACCTTATTTTGGTGATAACAGATAATCAGTGTTGGAAGGGACCTTGTAGTTCATCTAGTCCAACTCCCTGCCCAAGCAGGAGACCCTACACCATTTCTGACAAATGACAGTCCAATCTCTTTTTGAAAGTCTCAAGTGATGAAGCTCCCACAACTTCCAAGGGCAACTTCTGTTCCATTGGTTGATTGTTCTCACTGTCAGAAAATTTCTCCTTATTTTCAAGTTGAATCTCTCCTTGTTTAGTTTCCATCCATTATTCCTTGTCTGGCCTTCAGGTGCTTTAGAAAATAGAGTGACCCCTTCCTCCCTGTGGCCGCCCCACAAATATTGGAAGACTGCTACCATGCCTCCCCTGATCATTCTCTTTACTAGACTAGCCAAGCCCAGTTCATCATATGTTCAAGCCTCCAGTCCTTTAATCAGCCTGGCTGCTCTTCTTTGAACTTTTTCTAGAGTATCAACATCTTTTTTATAGTGTGGAGAGAAAGGTGTTGATTGGTCTTATATCCTAGGATGGAATCTGCCATGTTGTGCTTATTTCGAAGACCTGGCAAACCATCTGGTGAGAAGAGGCTGGATGAGGGAAGAAGTGGCTGGGAGGGGAGGGGCAAGGAGAGGCCAGATGAGGTGAGGTGCCCCTCAACGTGAGTGATATTGAGTTGGACATGCCGATCCAGTCAAATAAACACCCAGTTGCACTTACCCAGCCAGTCATTAGGGCAGAGAACTGGTTGATAAATTATTTGAATCCAACCAATGTACAGTTCCAAAGATTTGCCCAAATTCCATAGGTCACTGGTATATTTTTATGTATTTGAAAATGGTATTCTTATTAACTTTATTCTGAGGAGATGTTAAAACATGCCCTTGGGAAAAAGTTCCTGGTAACAGCTGTTGTCCCAAGAAGCTTCTTCAAATGTGAATGGAATGATTTTTAAAAACAATTCTTTTGGTATTCCCAGATACAGAAAAATGCACCAAATGTTCCCCTGATCAGCATCCGAATGAGGACCGAGTCCAATGTATCTCAAAAATTATAACCTTCCTGTCTTACGAAGAAAATCTAGGCATCATCCTTGTATCTTTTGCCTTACTGTTCTTCTTAACCACAACCCTTGTTTTAATCATATTCATTAAATACCGAGAAACTCCCATTGTCAAAGCCAACAATCGGGACCTCTCTTACATCCTCCTAGTCTCCCTCTTGCTTTGCTTCTTGTCCTCCTTTTTCTTCATTGGTCAACGAAGGAAAGCCACCTGCCTTCTCAGACAAGCAGTGTTCAGCATTGTCTTCTCAGCTGCTGTTTCTTCTCTCCTGGCCAAAACGATCATGGTGGTGTTGGCTTTCCTAGCAACAAAACCAGGAAACCAAGTGAAGAGATGGTTGGGGAAGAGCTTGGCCAACTCCATCATCCTTTCTTGTTCTGCTGTCCAAATTATCATCTGCTCCATCTGGCTGGGAGTTTCTCCACCTTTCCCTGACTCTGACCTCCACTCCCAACCTGGAGAGATCATCCTGCAATGCAATGAAGGTTCTGTTGTCATGTTCTACCTCACACTTTGCTATATGGGCATCCTGGCTGCCATCTGCTTCACTGTGGCTTTCCTGGCCAGAAATCTCCCTGGGACATTCAATGAAGCCAAACTGATCACCTTCAGCATGCTACTCTTCTGCAGTGTCTGGATAAGTTTTGTGCCAACCTATCTGAGCACCAAAGGGAAATACATGGTGGCTGTGCAGGTCTTCTCCATCTTATCCTCCAGTGCTGGTCTGCTTGGCTGCATCTTCATCCCCAAGTGCTATATTATCATCCTGAGGCCAGACCTGAATACAAAGGAACAGCTTACGTCCAGAAGAAATGTAGAAATATGAGGCAGAGGAATTTTAAGTCATTCCACACCTAGAAAATGATGCAAGCTCCTCTCCATGCATAAGGGGGCCAAAGGTTTTGCTTGAAATAATTAGAGAATGTTTAGAAGATAATATCCCCAATGCTATACTATAAAATTCCAAAAAGTCTACTGAGTTTTTATTTCTCAAAGCAGCATATCTCTGTAATGCCCTTACCCTTTTGTAACCCAAAATGCCACATCACATCCAAGTCTTTGAAACATGACACTCATGCAATGGGATCTTGTTGATATGCCTATCAAAGTTGGGCACTCTCTAAATTATAAATTGATTTTTGGCAACAAGATTCTTTCAATTGCCTCCTGGGGGAGAATCCAAGCCTTTTTTCTGAATCCATTTTGTTCAGCCTTCCTCTGAGAACTAACATTTGAAATAGGAAAAGAAAATGCACTATCTACAAATTGTATAATAAAAGTGAAAGGTGCCTGAACATGATTGAGATTGTCTTTAAGATTACAAACCAGGTAGATGTTAGGGAAAGTTGGAGGTCCTGGCTGATCTCAGGTGGCCTAAAGAAATGATAGAACTTTCCTGTAGTACTTGGATTCATCCAGAGGCCTCACCTGGCACCTTGCCAGCCAAAATGGAGCTTCCAAGGATCTGTCCCTCAGAAGCCCTGTTTGGCCTTCCAGAGGCTTCCCCTGACCCTTTGCAGGCCAAAAGAGAGCATCTGGGGGTTGGATCCAGCCGTCTGAGGTTCTGTTTGGCCTTCTGTAGGCCTCCCCTGGCCTGTTTCAAGCTGAAATGGAGCCTCCAGGGGCTGGATCCAAGACCCCAAGGCTTGGGATCCCTAAGGGGCCACTCACCACTGGAGGTAGTTGACAGTGCAAAAAGATCTTCCCATTCTGTCTATCTGTCAACGTTCCAAGTTATACACCCATCACAAACAGAACTCTGAGGCGAGTTAGTTCCTCACAGAACAGTTTTATTAGGAGATATCATCTTTGCACAAACAGGTGGAAAGCCAACTTTGAGTGTAACTTGAGGTGGCACACTTAAACTGACATTTTAGGGGGGGAACCAATTTATAGAAAGGGTATTATTAATCAGAATTTAAGAGGAATATACAAATGTGACAGTTAAAAGTACTAAAGTATAATACTTATGAAGTTAATATATGTTAATTAAATAATAAGATAAACATTTGAAATAATATAATAAAATAGAAAATGTATAAAAGCATTGTTAAGATAAGAAATTGAATAAAACAATTGAATATGTAATTATGGTCATATTTGTATGTATATTTGAAAACTGTAATTATGCTGTTTACTAAAAAGAGATGTTAAAATGTGGAAAACTGAATAAAACCTGTTTTAAAAAAAAGAATCAGACTCCAACAAGAGCATGACAAGGACCTTCCAACTGCTGGCTGGCCAGAGGAGGAGCAGAGAAGCAACCAGGCAATCAGAGAGCACCCAAATTGGACAATGTGACTTATTGTTTGGTGGAAAAGGGAAATTTTCATTTTTTAATGAGATGGAAGGTATAGGAATTATTATCTCCCCTTTTAAATCCCATTAAATACTTAACATTTTATTACCTAAAACATTAAAATTAATAATCCCACTTAACACTATACAACATATACACTGCCCCCCAAAAATAAAGGGAACACTTAAACAACACAATTTAACTCCAAGTCAATCACACTTCTGTGAAATCAAACTGTCCACTTAGGTAGCAACACTGATTGACAATCAATTTCACATGCTGTTGTGCAAATGGAATAGACAACAGTGGAAAGCATAGGCAGTTAGCAAGACATCCCCAATAAAGGAGTGGTTCTGCAGGTGGTGATCACAGACCATTTCTCAGTTCCTATGCTTTCTGGCTGATGGTTTGGTCACTTTTGAATGCTGGCGATGTTTTCACTCTAGTGGTAGCATGAGACGGAGTCTACAACCCACACAAGTGGCTCAGGTAGTGCAGCTCATCCAGGAAGGCACATCAATGCGAGCTGTGGCAAGAAGGTTTGCTGTGTCTGTCAGCGTAGTGTCCAGAACATGGAGGCACTACCAGGAGACAGGCCAGTACATCAAGAGATGTGGAGGAGGCCATAGGAGGGCAACAACCCAGCATCAGGACCGCTACCTCTGCCTTTGTGCAAGGAGGGACAGGAGGAGCACTGCCAGAGCCCTGCAAAATGACCTCCAGCAGGCCACAAATGTGCATGTGGCTGCTCAAATGGTCAGAAACAGACCCCATGAGGGTGGTATGAGGGCCTGATGTCCACATGTGGGGGGTTGGGCTTACAGCCCAACACCATGCAGGATGTTTGGCATTTGCCAGAGAACACCAAGATTGGCAAATTCACCACTGGCCCTCTGTGCTCTTCACAGATGAAAGAAGGTTCACACTGAGGACATGTGACAGATGTGACAGGGTCTGGAGATGCCGTGGAGAACGTTCTGCTGCCTGCAACATCCTCCAGCATGACCAGTTTGGCAGTGGGTCAATAATGGTGTGTGGTGGCATTTCTTTAGGGGGGCGCACAGCCCTCCATGTGCTCGCCAGAGGTAGCCTGACTGCCATTAGGTACCGAGATGAGATCCTCAGACCCGTTGTGAGACCATATGCAGGTGCGGTTGGCCCTGGGTTCCTCCTAATGCAAGACACTACTAGATCGCATATGGCTGGAGTATGTCAGCAGTTCCTGCAAGATGAAGGCATTGATGCTATGGACTGGCCCACCTATTCCCCAGACCTGAATCCAACTGAGCACATCTGGGACATCATGTTTCACTCCATCCACCAATGCCACATTGCACCACATACTGTCTAGGAGTTGGGGGATGCTTTAGTCCAGGTGTGGGAGGAGATCCCTCAGGAGACCATCTGCCACCTCATCAGGAATATGCCCAGGCATTGTAGGGAGGTACGTGGAGGCCACACACACTACTGAGGCCACACATGCTACTGAGCCTCATTTTGACTTGTTTTAAGGACATTAAATCAAAGTTGGATCATCCTGTAGCGAGGGCGGAGCTGGCGTCACGACGATACAGCCTGCGGTCTTGGAGGTCTGAGATCGCTGCCAATATCTTTGCTCCTGGATGGTCCTATCGGATCTAAACCATCCCGAAGAGATGGTGAAAGTGAAGAGTGCATCCTGTTGATTCCAGGGACACTGCAAAGTCCCTGGTAGATCCAGAAGAAGCTCTTCTTGCCAGCAGCAAAGAGGCAGCCATTAAAGCTGCTGAAGTTGGGACAGCTCCGAAACGAAAGAGAACAGAAAGAGAGAGTGTGCCAGTTTGGTGAGAACTTTTTCTTTATTCTAAGATCTGAAAGGACACCCTAAGGAAAAGAAAGATTTTGTAACATTTTAGGCTAGAGACTCCCTTTTAGTTATTTCTTTTTTTTAAAGGAGGGGGAAAGTGAAAGCAAAGAAACTTTGTAACACTGCCAACTAGAGGCTTGGAAATATTCTATTTCTCTTGTGACCAGACAAATCTGAGAAAGAAAGAACTGAGACTTTTTTTCAAGAACATTGCTATTTGATAAGATAGAGGGAAGAGCATGGGCGAGTATTATTGCAGGTGCTCTTCTGGGTTTCTATTAACAGCTGAAGTCTGGTGTTGAAGTTTATAGGAAAAGATAAAGGTGATAAGTTTTTGGAGAAGAGTGTTATAACAAGAGCCTTGGATAACTAAACAAAGTGCAGTGTGTTCTTTTGATTTTTCCTAAACTGTGCTACCCCTCCTCAACAGTTTACTTTTTGAAATAGCTATTTGGAATTTTAGTTCTTTGGAGCTTGTCTTTGCTTTTTTCTTTTTCCTTGTCTTTGGAAGTTAAATTTTTATGCTTGCTTTTTTTCCCCCCATCTACCTCCAATACTGGGTTTTTCTTTCTTTTTATCTTCCTGGCTTTTTTTTTCCTTTTTCTCTTATGCAGCCTTTTATATTTGAGACCCCTTAATTGGATTAAGGTGTTGAAGAATCTGAAGAATTTTTCCTCTTTTGGGGGGAGCTTTTTATTCCTCACTTTTCTGTCTTTATTAGGATTTTACAACTTTTTCTCTTCTGTGTATGTTTATGGTTTTTTCCTTCATTTTTGAATTTTTATTGTTATCTAACCAATCGATTGGATTAAGGTATACAAGAACCTGAAGAAACTCTTTTTTAATTATTATTACTATTTGGCTTCTGTTTCCCTACTATTTTTATTTGGAATTGCAATTGATTACTCCACAATTGGATTAAGGTCTAGAAGAACCTGAAGATTTTGAATTGTTTGAAATGAGTAGGAAATTAACAGCTCCTGGTTCTTCAACTTCTACTTCCTCCTCCCCACTATCTGGAGGACAACGTTCAATACAGACAATGTTAAGGCAAGAGGAAGAACAAGAAAAAGAAAAAGTGACCCTGCAGATGATTATGCAAGGAATTCAAAGCATTCAAACAAGATCAGAGAATATTGAAAAGAGAATAGAGAATATCGAACAAAGAACAGAGAACATTAAACAAAGAACAGGGAAAACTGATGAAAAAGTTGAGAACATCCAACAAATGATGATGAAGTATGATGAGAGACTACTAAAAATTGAAGAAGAAGATAAACAAAGAGATAAGAAGATTGGAGACATTGATAACAGATTAATTGTGGTTGAACAAGATAAAAGTGGTGTGCTGAGATGGGAGATGGACAGATCAGAATTTTATCTTAGATTCCAAAACATAGAGGAAGAAAAAGGACAAAATCTAGCGGAGGTAATGATAGAAATATTGGCTGAAGCTTTGGAAATAACTGAAGAGAAGATGATGGATGGAATAGATGAGGTCTATTGAGTTTTCACAAGATACGCAATGAGAAATAGCCTACCAAGAGAAGTTCACATTAGATTTACAAAGAAAGCCATTAAAACACAAATATTGCAAGTGGCAAAAGAGAAAACATTGAAATATAAAGATAAGGAGATTGTGGTTTTGAAACAAGTACCCAGAAGAGTGAGAGAGATGAGAAGAGAATACCAATTCTTGACCAAATTGCTACTTTAAAAAGAGGTGAATTTTAGATGGCTGATTCCAGAAGGTTCAATGTTCATATGGCAAGAACAGAGATACAGAATTGATTCAATTGAGAAAGCTGAATCATTTTATACAAAATTTTTCAGAGGGAAACAGGAAGAGGCAGAAAAAGAAATTTCACTAATTGAATTCCAAGAGGACTGCCAAATGATGACTGAAAAGGAAGACGGTGCAGTAGGTGGAAAGGAGGAAGCCAAAAAAACAACGTGAACCAAGATCCATGAGAGCTGCCAAACCTAATTATAATTTTTGTGTGATTTTGTTGTCAGCACATTCAACTATGTAATGAACAAAGTATTTAATAAGAATATTTCATTCATTCAGATCTAGGATGTCTTATTTTTGTGTTTCCTTTATTTTTTTGAGCAGTGTGTAATAATAATAAGTCTTTATTGATTAGCCCTTGGGCCATGTCAAAGTGCAAAGTTCCAGCAACAATTTGTTACTAAAATTTAATAACAGCAATACAAAATGAAATTTGATAAAATACTGTTTAAAATGGAACTTGATAAAATAAAATTTAAAATGGAATCTAGACAAAATATGATTTAAGATGAAATAGTAATAAAATACAATCCAAAATAAAGTTGTAATAATGTACAATAATTTAAGATATAGATAAAATATAATAACATTATATTTCGGAGTCGCCCTTGCAATCTACCCCAATCAATCCACATATACAGATCTCAACCAAATCATTTTGTTTAAATACTGTGCTACTTTAAATGTTATTTTCAAGTTCTGGCCAGACATAAGGTAAGTTATTTTGATATGGGTATCCCAATGGGTCATTCGTCTGATATATGACCAAGGTACCTGTCTCTCATCCTCTTATACAGGCAACAGTCAAACAGGATGTGAGCCAGGTCCTCTACCTCTGCTGCTCTGCAAATGCAGAGACGCTCATTGTATGATATTGCATGAAATCTCCCGTATCTAACCATTGTGTCAAGCTGTTCAAATCTTTCTCTCGTGAATATCTCCCTAAGATGTTTTGGGAGTTGTGACTTCAAGTAGCTATCTACTTGGAAAGTACATTTGTATTTACTCAACCATTTCAGGTTACCTTCCTTACTAAGGATAGCTATATCAATTTGTGCATCTATATCCTTAATTCTTTGGGCAACTCTTATTTTAAGATTGTTCTCCTGTTACACAAGAGATAGGAAGACCACAGCTTCTTACAAAATTGGTTAGTTTAATGATCCAGGAGATTTGTGATCGTAGTTTTATTTGCTCTAGTAGGCATAATTTGGGTAGTCTATCAGTCTCCATTTCATTAACTTTGCACCTGTAGTCATAAACTCTAATTGTAGATAATGCCTGAATTGTATAAATTGCCAATTCAGCTCTAACTGCTGCAGCAGGTGTTCTTGGGTCTACACCCAAAATATATCTCAAATGCTGGGACTGTGTTTGTTCTAGGATTGTGCTTGAGTAAAGACCCCAAATTTCTGCTCCATACAAGAGCATTGTGGTAACCTTAGCCTTATAAACCTTGATGAATGGGACTAAGGACCCTGTATAACTATGTTTTTTTTAGTTTGAGCAAAAAATTCAAATGGGCTTTTGCTCTAAATGTACTCCGTTGATGATGGCAGGCCCAAGATCCAGTCTTGGAAAAAGTTACGCCCAAATATACAAAGGAATTAACCTGTTCAATTGGTTCGCCATCCAATTGCCACCTATGTCTCTGATGGTTTCTTCTACATAACATATATAAATCAGATTCTGCATGGTTTCCCCTTTTTAATTTCAAAAGGTTTATCTACAATTTCAGAAAAAAAGGACATATTAATCTACTCATTTAATCTTAAACCCTGATATTAATTCCATTTCATCTCTCCTCCTATATCATTTCATTTATTTCAGTATATTTAAAAGATTTAAAATATTTCAATATATTTAATAAATATATTCCATTATTAAACATATTCCATTATTATCTCTAAAGGAAAAGAGCATTGAATTCCATTATCAAAAATAGCAGTTCTATTTTCCATTTTATCAATCTATATGTCCCATTTCACAACTACAAATTTATTTATGTTACCCCCCCAGCACCCTGCAGAATCCTCACTCCAAATTCAGCCATTATCTCTATGTCTAATTAAACATTTTTCCCATTTCTTTAGAATTCCCACATTTCTTTGTTCCCAAATCCTGTTTCATATCCCTTCTTTCCTCTTGTATTTTCCCCTTTATTCTTTCACTCCAGTTTTTATCCCACTCTCTATTTATAACTCCCTTCCGCCCTTTGAATTTCTGCTGATTCTTTTTTCCCTTTTTTAATTTTCTGGATATTTCCAGATACTCAATTTCCCAAATCTTCAATATTTATTTCCAACTCTTTTCCTCTTTCTTTCCAGAGTTCTTTGTTCTTGATGGTAATTAAAGATGGCCCCTTCTATGCTTTGCTCCACCTCCTCTTCTGTCCTTTGTCTTTGTTGTTCATACTCTGCAATAGCATTTTCAATGAATTTTAAAGCAAAGCCCAGCATTTCACCTCATTCTTGTAATATTTCTTTTGTGTTTCTAAGTTCCATTTTTAATACCAGAAGAGATATTGCCATTTTACAGCTTTCTAATTAGCAATTTAGTCCAAATAGTGTCTTTAAAGTTAATTTCCAACAGTCAGCTTTTATTTTTTTCCTCTTAAGTTTTAATCCTCAGTTAATCCAATGCCAAATCCATATCAGCATCAACAATTAATCCAAGGGCAGAATCTTCCTGTTTCTTTCTTTGTTTCGATATTTCAATTTTTCAAAGTTCTTGTTTTATTGTATCAATTTTCCTTACAGTTTTAAGAAACAGAGTTTTTTGAAAGAAAAACAAGTTAGATTTAACTCAGATGGCACACTTTGTTCTGACAAGTCCACACCCCCTCTGTTTTTTCTTCCCAATTATTCAGAGCTTTTTAAACCACAATCTTCCAAAAAGATCAAATTCAATTGATATTAAATTTTCTCTTTAACGATCTATAGTTCAGCTTTATTAGTGCCAATATAAAATCAAAATATACTTATCCAAATTGATTAGATGATTCCTTCTCCAGCTTCTTCCTTTCTCGGTTCAAAGCCCCGCCGCTGTCAAAAGCAATTCACCTTTTTAAAATCTTCTATTTGCCATTTTAAGTCCTTTCTTGAAAATTGTTTGAAATGTTAATCCTGGGAGCAACATGGCTTATGGGAGAGAAAGGGCCCTGATCCCTTTCATTAGTTGCAGCTGGGAGAACAGGATATAAGAAGAGCATTTGCACACAGCACCTTGCTGGAAGCAAAGTGTGCATTATCTTTGTCAAGGCTTATCTGGGTTTTGGCATCCTCCCAATTGTGTGTGCTTTGTTATCTTTTGGAAGCCTACAATTTATTATCCTGGCCTATTGTGTTAATTACTTCAGCTTGGTTTGTGTTGGTTTTTTTTTATTTCTAATTTATCTCTACTTTGGTTTCAGACTGCATTTCTTCCCTTTGTAGATTGTTTTTGGAAGAGTTTGATCTCCAGCCAAGGATAACTGGACACTGGGGGCCAAGTTGGAGGTATTAAAGGGAATGTATCTAATTTTGTGACTTTGTTATTTTTGTGCCATGCCCCAGGTCATCACAGTCCTTCACTCATGAGAGAACTATCTTGTTTTGGCTACAAAACCTCATCTATCTCTACCTTCCATCAGCTCCAAGCTGTGTCAAGCTTGAAGCCATGTGAAAAGAAATCCCAATAGAGAAAACAAACAAACTACAGAAAAGAAAATGGCTACAGCCAGGGCAGCTTCAGGGTTGACACTGTCTCCTTAATTTTCATTTTTATATAGCTTCTTAAAAAATAATTGTTATCCTTTTACTGTTCATCAGTCACCCAGAATCATTTTATTGGTGAGATGAGCAACATACAAATGATAACTAATAATTTCCTGACAGTTAGAACAATTAATCAGTGGACTGAGTTGCCTCCAGAAGTTGTTGTACTCCAACATTGGATATTTTTAGGAAGACATTGGACAACCATTTGTCTGAAATGGTAGAGGGTTTCCTGCCTGAGTGTGTGTGGGGGTTGGACCTGAAGACTTCTGTGATAAATACCAAAAAAGAGACACGAAGCCAGGAACCATAAAAGCTTGTTTATTCAGCGTTTGCAAAGGCCAAAAAAATGGACCCCCTCTCCTCAAAGATAGGAGAATGGAGATCCTGCTCATAGGCTGGGTAAATACATTTATACTTTTCTTCATACAAGGTTTCATTCTTGTCACCTTTTTCCTGTTTCTCTCTGGTAAGCACCTATATCTACTGGTATTTTTCCACTAAACAGCACCCACTTATCTCATATCTTGGAAACCCCCTTCTAATGGCTTCTCTTTTCCTGTTGTGAATATCAGCATTTCTTAATTTTAGCAAACAAGACAATAGTTCATTATACAGTTCCATCAGGTCAAGGTGACCTGCTGAATATTTTACAAATATCTCTGCCAAAGGTTTGACATTTTCATGTTTAAGCCAGAAATTTGACATTTTTACAGAACACAAACAGCCTTGTTTTTATGATTATATAATATTCCAGTAATATTGCCATAGCTCATTAATAGGATAAATATGGCATTACTTATGTTTCTCATTTTCACAGGTTTAATCCTTAATATGTAATTTTTACATATCACAACTTCCAAGATCCCTTCCAACTCTGTTATTCTGTTATAATGATAACAACCAGGGGTGGGATTCAAATTTTTTAACGACTGGTTCTGTGGGCGTGGCTTAGTTGGTAGGCGTGGCTTGGTGGTCATGTGACATGGCTTGGTGCTCATGTTACTGGCTGGTCATGGCCAACTCAATATCATTCACATTGAGGCACGCATTTCCTCGCCTGGCCTCTCGTGACTGTGGGGATGCTGCAACAGTTGTAAGTGTCAAAAATGGTCATAAGTCACTTTTTTCAATGGTCACTCCACACAAGCAAAGTACCAGCAAAGGAAGGGAAAAAAAAACTCCAGAGAAGTTCCAGAGACATGAAGTCTGATCCTGCCAAGAATGTAATAAGGGATTAACAGAGAGGCAGTTTCTGTAAGCAACACCAGAATGTTTCCTTCTTGCCTTCCTTACAGGATTAGGCCAGTAATTTCTTCTAACAACCAGTTCTCTGAACTGCTTAGAATGTTAACAACCAGTTCTAGTGAATAGGTGAGAACTGGTCAAATCCCACCCCTGATAACAATATATTGAACCACAGACACCTTGCAATAAACTCACAACACAATCAGGAGAAAGAGGGTCAAACAGATAGAAACAGTAATATTTTCTGAGTGAGAAAACTTTGATGAGAAGGCTCACTTATTGGCTCCTCTTAAAAGTTTGAACCCCATCTGCAACTTTCCCTAGAGAGCATCTGCCTGTTGACTCATTCAGAATTCAGAGAAGTGACATCTCACCTCCTTGTTATAATTTAAATCATAGTAACTTGTTTGTAGTCTTGCCACACATCTCTCAAGGTATTTCTACAGACTTTCAGAACTTTTGCCACAAAGATATCAATAACAGGCTTTCTCCTCAATATCCCACTAGGGTTTGTGGGCTGATGTCATGGCACTGGAAAGTCTTGAGCGGAGATTTAAATGAGTCTGGAGACAGAGACAACCTGGGAAGGCTTTTAGGGCGGACAGAAGCTTTGTTTAATCCACTTTCAGCTTTGAAGACTCTGCTGGACTCTGGATTAGGAAGGTCCCTGAAGATTTTGTCTTGGAAGTCTTTGCTTTCTTCCTTTCTTGTTATTCTTTGTTCAAAATA
Source organism: Pseudonaja textilis (assembly GCF_049901715.1). Classification (NCBI taxonomy): domain Eukaryota; kingdom Metazoa; phylum Chordata; class Lepidosauria; order Squamata; family Elapidae; genus Pseudonaja; species Pseudonaja textilis. Next base: position 11,293,657 of record NC_141991.1, read on the forward strand.
GAATAGAATAGAATTCTTTACTGAACTCACAGTGATTGAACTCACAAAGAATTTGTCTTGGTGCAAATGCTCTCAGTGTACATAAAAGAAAATAAACACAGAACTGGAGGCTCCATCAGCACAACTAGTCATGTTGCTTCTCATCCTGCTTCAGAGGCCCCAGCCAGTCCATGGGAGGCTCGATCCCCAAAACCTCCTGAGTCCAAAGAGGGCAAAGTTGGAGTCAAAGAACCATTACAGGCCAGGAGAATTTCTCATTGGTGCCATGGTCTCTACAGTTAAGGTTTTTCTTCGGCCATTAAGCTTCACCACAACTCCTTCATCCCAAGCACACATGTAGGTTCATTTTCATGCACTGAATTACAGCAATTCCTTTTCTGAACAACTCCTAAGGTGAGCAGTCCTTGGTGCCCTCTGAGCTTGGTGTTTCCTTGCAGATTTTCACTAATCATGTTACCTAGTTTGGATAATGAAATGTCTGCAAGAAAACAACCAAACTCAAAGGGCACTAACGACCCCTCATTTTAACCCTGAGCTACAAATAATGTTATAATCTATAAAATTTCAATTTCAGTTGAACAGTGTGTTGCCTGGGTACATGTTATTTTAGAAAATAATGATCAAAATATTTACAGCAGTAGTCATTACATTGATATTAATTCTATAATAATAATGTTTGCTTATCCATTTTAACAAATCTCTCTTATAACATTAGTTCTTTTCTGATATTTCCATATTTTCAATTTCTGTTCTATTAGCCAACCATTGATAAAACAAATCCCATGTCAAAAAATATTCAGTTTCCTTCTTTTTCTTAATTGTCAATGTTAGTCTATCCATCTCTGCACATTCTAATATTTTTTTTAATTATGTTTTCATCTGTCGGGATTTCTTCTTTTGCCCAGCAAAAGTATTTCAGGTTTCAGATCTATATTTTGTCTTGTCATTTTTTCCAACCATGTATGTATTTTTCTCCAATATATTTTTTGCTTTTGGTAAAATGTTTGATAAGGGACTTTAAAATCTAAACATTTCCAGAATTTGATAACTTGTTGGTTTTGTTGATAGTGTGCCAATGATCCTTTCTAACTTTATCATTAATGAATCTATATTAAATTGGGAGATTAGGTTAAACTACTGTGAAGTATTTGAGAAGGTTATGGGCAATGGTGGCACAATGCTTAGAATGCAGTAGTTCAGGTTACTTCTGTTGACTCCTGACTACCAACACTTTGGCAGTTCAAGTCCTACCAGCTCAGGGTTGACTCATCCTTCCGAGGTTGGTAAAATTGAGGACCAAGCTTGTTGTGGGGTGAGAGGCTGACTGTGTAAACTGTTTAGAGAGGTCTGTAAGGCATATAGATCTATACACCAGTATATAAGTCTAAGTGCTATTGCTATTAATGAGAAGAGAAATGGGAAGAATGTTTAAAGTCAGTCCAACATTTCAGTAAGAGCGTAAGCATGCTAGCAACCTCAAGAGCGTATGCATATCCAGCATAAACAAAACTGTCCTTTCGAATATTTGGGATTTCTAGGGATACTTCCTACCCAATGTACATTACAGATTATTGGGTATGTCTGGCTTAATGAAAAGAGGGACTAACAGTGATATGACAGCAGTGTTCTGATAACTCAGGGACTACCACAAAGAAGAGGGAGTCATTCTCCAAAGCACCTGAAGGCAGGACAAGAACAGTGGATGGAAACTAATCAAATAGAGAAGCAACTTAGAATGGAGAAATTTCCTGGCAGTTAGAACTATTAATCAGTGGAACAACTTGCCACCAGAAGTTGTGAATGATCCAACAGTGGAAGTTTTTTAGAAGAGATTGGATAACCATTTGTCTGAAATGGTATTGAGTTTCCTGTCTCAGCAGGAGGTTGGACTAGAAGACCTCCAAGGTCCCTTCCAACTCTGCTATTCTATTCTATTCTATTCTATTCTATTCTATTCTATTCTATTCTATTCTATTCTACTCTACTCTACTCTACTCTACTCTATATATTATTTACATAGTATTTTGGTTTTTTAATGTACTTTTACATTAAACTTCTAGAATGTTGTAATACACACACATACATGATTAAATACAATCTTTCTTTAATTGATTATGTACATTTATACTTGTAGAAAATTAGTGACTGAAGATTGGAAAATCCTGTTCTTCCTTTTTGCCATCCAGAAAATCAACCAGGATTGCCAGATCTTACCCAACATCACCTTGGGCTACAGCATTTATGAAAACTATTACCATGCAGGAAAGACTGCAGATGCTTTGCTGGGGCTACTTTCAGATGGAGAGACCAAGATTCCCAACTACAACTGTGGAAGGCAGAGAAACGTACTGGCTGTTCTGGAAAGGGCTGATACTGACATCTCCATCCAGATTTCAACCATGTTGAGAACCTATAAAATACCACAGGTGTGTCTTTGTTTGGGATATCATTTTCTGTTGTGTGACATTCAATTAGAGATCCTCAGTTGTAAATTAAGAGAAGAGTGTCATTACAAGAAGGATACATGTTTAATTTTGCATGTAAAGTTTAAAATACTTGGTAAAGCCACACTTGGAATACTGCATCCAGTTTTGTTTGCCACAATGTGACTCTAAAAACAATGTGGAGAGGAGCAACAAAGACAATTAGGGGACTGGAGACTAAAACATGACAGGAAGGGTTGATGGAATTGGGTATGTCTAGTTTAATGAAATGAAGGACTAGAGATGACGTGATAGCAGTGTTCCAATATCTCAGGGACTGCCACAAAGAAGAGAGAGTCAAGCTATTCTCCAAAGCACCTGAAGGCAGGACAAGAAAAAACGGATGGAAACTAATCAAGGACAGAAGTAACCTCTCCTTCCTAACAGTTAGAACAATCAATCAGTGGAACAACTTGCCTCCAGAAGTTGTAAATACTCCAATACTGGAACTTTTAAGGAAGAGATTAGATAACCATTTGTCTGAAATGGTATAGAGTTTCCTGCCTAATCAGAGGGTTGGACTAGAAGATCTCCAAGGTTCCTTCCAACTCTGCTATTCTATTCCATATTCCATATTCCATATTCTATTCCATTCTGTTCTACCATCTTTTCATTCCTTTTCAGGTCAGTTACAATTTTGCTGCCGAGATTCTGAGCGATAAAGTTAGATTTCCTTTCTTCCACCCAATGCTTCCTGCTGAGGGATTCCAGTTTCCAGGGATGGTCAAGCTGCTCTTACATTTTCAGTGGACCTTGGTTGGTCTAATGGCACCAGACACTGACAATGGGCAGAATTTCATGAGGACAATGACTTCCATGCTGATGAGGAATGACATTTGTCCAGTTATAGCAGAAACCTTTTCCACATCTTACCGTAAGAAACGCATTGATCAGAATCCGTATCACAGTTGGAGACAAGTGAATGTTTTTCTTTATGCTGCAGATAAAGATATGATCACTGGGGGTGTTAGCATTCTACGAATAGTATTTAAATTCTTTGAACAACCTTTTATAGGAAAAGTGATGATTACAACGATTTGTTGGGACCTCACCATCTATTTTATGGGTTTGAAGTTTCCGTTTCAATTCATTGACAGCATTTTTTCCTTCCTTATTAAGGGAAGCCAAATGGCAAAGTCTCTTTTGCCTGTGGATTTTTACTATTTCATCAAAAACATAGCAGAAACATCCTTTACATGTTCATACTCCAAGGATACCTTTTCTATGAAAGTCTGGAGACGTTGCAGGGAGACAGAAGAACTGGAGTCTCTGTCCCAGGAAAACAGCAATGTGATCCAGTCTCTGGATGGCTATTTAACTTATAACACAATCTGGGCTGTGGCACAAGCCATCCATGCAGCCTCTATGGCTAGTTCTAAGAGGACAAGGATCAAAGGGGGTCAAAACATGGAAACACCAAAGCTGAAAGGATGGCAGGTATTTTTTTTCTGTCTCAGAATCCATTTCAGAAGTGAAAAAAGTAGGCAGTTATTTTTGAAAAACTGATTTATTTTGACTATGAAAAATAAAATGAACCCCAACTTTCCAGTTCTGTCTTTCTTTCATTCCTTTCGCTCCTTTCCTGTTTGTTGCAATGTATCAACTCCATTATGAGAGGAAAGCAGAAAGGAAAGAAGGAAAGGAAAGATATTGAGATTCTAGAAAGAGTACAAAAAAGAGCAAGAAGAATGATTAGGGGACTGGAAGCTAAAACATAAAAAATATTTACTGGCATTAGATATGTCTAGTTTAATGAAAAGAAGGACTAGGAAAGACATGATACCAGTGTTCCAATATTTGAAGGGCTGCCACAAAGAAGATGGAGTCAAGCTATTCTCCAAAGCACCTGAAGGCAGGACAAGAAGCCATGGGTGAAAACTAATCAAGGAGAGAAGCAACCTAGAACTGAGGAGAAATTTCCTGACAGAACAATTAATCAGTGGAATAACTTGACTCCAGAAATTGTGAGTGTTCTAGCACTGGACATTTTAAAGAAGATATTGGATAACCATTTATGTGAAATGGTATAGAGTTTCCTGCCTGAGCAGGGGATTGGACTAGAAGACCTCCAAGGTACCTTCCAATTCTGTTATTCTGTTGTTGTGGAAGGAAGGAAGGGAAGGAGGGGAAGGGAAGGGAAGGGAAAGGAGGGGAAGGAAGTAGGAAGGGAACAGTTATAGGGAGACATGGAGAAGAGATGACATAGTGCACAGCCAGAAGGAGAGGTGAGAAAGAAACTGTGACTTGATATTAAGGATAATTTCAGCCCGTTTAGGTAAGCTACTCAAGAAACAGATACCACAGGGAATCTGGATTTGGGTAATACCATCTTAAAGCCTATCCAATTTTCTCTCTGTCATAGCTCACCTTGTTTGTCTAGATCATGTAAATTTGAAGTAAATTAAGGTTAGAGTTAGCCATTGAATTTAGAATGTCCTGTCTAAATATAGCCAGTTTTTCTTCTATTGCAGCTCAATTTCTTTCTTCAAAACTTTCAGTATTACAATAACTCCATAAATGGAATGTTTTTGGAAGAGAAAGGAGACCTCTCAGCAAACCTGGATATTGTGAAGTGGGAGGCTATGGTCAACAAATCCTTTAGGAGAGTTATCTTTGGGAGTCTAGAAAAACAAGGATCTTTGGATTTCAAGGTTATGATCCACCAGAATGCTGCTGCAGAGATGGAAGGGTTGAAGAAGGTGGGGTTAAATCTTAATTTCACTTTTCTTGATGTTCTTACCTAGAAGATCACACTCTTGGGGCAAGAAATGCCTCTGAATGTCAGTCTAAAAAGGACAGTGTCCCAGGAAGACTAAATATTCATTAATTAGATGTCCATGAGAAATGCATCCTCAACTATTCCAATAAAGAGCATATTAGACTTGTGAAAAGGGAGGAAGATTTGAGCCACAGTGGGAAGTGATTTCTATGCTTTTTCTTAGAAGAAACCTTCTATTCAGTATTTAATACAAAATGTTCAAATCTAGAAATCATCATGTGTGAAAAGTTAGAAGAGATGATCTACAGGAAAGCTTCAGGGAGCCCAGGGGTCTGCAACCTGCATCTCTGGAGCCACATGCTGCTCTTTTGGCCCTCTGCTGTGGCTCCCTGCCAGCTGATCCCACCATTTGGCTGGCCCTTCCTCTCCCCTATACTACTCGCCTGGCCTGAGAAGAGAAGGATGATGGCAGGGGATGGAGACTGGATCCATATTCCAGAGCAGGAGGTGACTGGGTGGGAGTGAGTTGGCCACGCCAACCCAGTCACACCAGTTGTTAAATTATGGGCTCCTAGTGTTTTCTTTTCTGTGGGAAATGGGTCCAAATGGCTCTTTGAGTGTTTAAGGTTGTCGACCCCTGAGGCAGCCTGTTCAACTTAATGAGATTCAAGATTTTATCGCCTTCAAATTTAGCCAAGCTGAACCTTCCTCTAGAAATCACCAATCCCTTTCTCCTTTGCCTTCTTTCTGGAAAGAAATTTATTTTCTGGATTTCTCTCCTTTCTCTGCCCAGACCCTGCCTCCTTCCCAATGTGTGGAAAGCTGTGTTCCTGGATTCATGAAGGTAACTCAGGAGGAGAAGCCCATCTGCTGCTATGACTGTCATCCTTGTGCAGAAGGATCCATCTCCACCAAGGCAGGTCTGTGACCAAGAGAAAGGGGCAGAGGTTTGGATAACATCAGCAAAAATTTGGCTTTTAAAATATCCACTTTATAATATGTATAATATGTTTAATAATGAAGGATAAGAAATGTCCTTGGAAATTAAACTGGGGGACAGGACATGAAAAGATACTGGAATAAGGAGGCCTTAGCATTATTAGAAAGGTGACATCTCTTTCTTTTCGTCTTCAACATGCATCTTTCATGTGTCAGCTAAAAAGCTTTGGTCTTTTTAGCTTCCAGACAAAGGGAGTGGGGGAAAACAAGGAATTTTTGAAATGCCTAAATAATCACCTCGGCAGCCTAAAGTTGTTGGAGCATAAGAAGACTATTGGAGAGCATAATAAATGACTCTTGGAGATGAACGTGTCCCATTGGAGAAGTCACATCCAGGGGGTAGGGGGAAGACCAGGGTCAAGGGGGAAATGTATGATGTAATTTAGTATCGGCTGCACCCAGTCACATGCCAACATGGCAATTTCTAATAAACCAATTTACTTTTTCTGAGATGTAGCTAGAGACTTTTGATTTGAATGAGAGTGGATTTGTTGGAGCGCTGACATCTCTCTTATACACTTATACTTCTCTTTTATACATCTCTTTTGGCTGAAGAGGCAGAATGTCCAAGATATAATATAATTACTTTGATCAGGTCTTCCTACAAAAGGGGTGTCAAATTCATGGCCTGCAAACTGGACGCTTCATGTGCTGACCATGCCCACCCCTGGTTTAGTGAAGGGGGAAAAGTCATGATACATCAAGTGATGATGTGACACCATGAGTTTGACACCCTTGTCCTACAATTATCCATGTCTATGGACACCACTTCAATGTGGCAGCCAAAGTTTATGGCTTCAGATATCCTGAGGAGCCACAAGACAAGCAATTTTCATTTTCAACTTTTCTGTCATGTATAAGAAATTAGGAACTAGGGTAGTGTTCAAAAGTACTGCAAGTTTTATTTCATGCTACCTATACACATGCTACCTAAACCATTAAGGGTCAAAGCAAATTGGTGGTAGATAAGAGTCAATGGATTTCAAGGAAGGTTGGATTTAGATTTCTTACAGGGGCAAAGAGACTCCAAACTGATGGTGCATTTGACCCCGCCTTTGGGCTCAACCTGCTCATCTCCCACATCTTTCTTGCTAGTTCACAAAATCCAGACTATCCCACTCTCCAAAATGGCTCCTTTCCTTCCTTCCTTCCTTCCTTCCTTCCTTCCTTCCTTCCTTCCTTCCTTCCTTCCTTCCTTCCTTCCTTCCTTCTCTGATCTCCTCATTCCCTTGCTCCCTTCCTCCTTTTCATTTCCATCCATTTCCCTCCCTCCTTTATCTTCTATTCCCTCGCTCCCTCCCTCCTTTTCATTCCCATCTGTTTCCCTCCCTCATCTCCTTATTCCCTTGCTCCCTTTCTCCTTTTCATTCTCATCTGTTTTCCTTCCTTCCTTCCTTCCTTCCTTCCTTCCTTCCTTCCTTCCTTCCTTCCTTCCTTCCCTGGCAATTTGTTCCCTTCTAACTGGAGTAAAAGGAAGAAGCAAAAAACACTAGCAGATTTTTTTCTCATCAGATTTCCCAAGGAAATTCCCTAACTCCAATCCAACATTAAACTATGACATTGCTAAGACTACTTGAGTCCTGAAGGGGAGCCCCCAACTCATTGGGTCTTTGGATCTCCATTTGTACTATATATTGACTTCCTCTACACAAAATTGTTCACACTACCATCACCAATTTCACCAACACTATCGCCTAGACATCTAACGAATCAAAGTAAAGCTGTATAGGAAAATTTATTAGCCCTCTTTTTCAGATGCAGAAAAATGCAGCAGATGTCCAGAAGATCAGTATCCAAACATCCAGAAAAACAATTGTGTCTGCAAGATTAAAACCTTCCTATCCTATCAAGAAAATCTGGGAATCATCCTGGCTTCCCTTGCTTTGTTCCTTTCTTTAATCACAGGCTTTATCTTGATAATCTTAATTAAATTCCAGGAAACTCCAATTGTCAAAGCCAACAATCGGGATCTCTCCTACATCCTTCTAGCTTCCCTTCTACTTTCCTTCCTGACCTTCTTCCTGTTCCTTGGCCAGCCAACGAAAGCTAACTGCCCTCTCCGACAAACAGCCTTTAGCATTGTGTTCTCACTTGCTGTCTCGGCGGTCTTGGGCAAAACAATCATGGTGGTATTAGCCTTCTTGGCCACAAAACCAGGAAATAAATGGCAGAGATGGCTAGGAAAGGGTCTGGCCAACTTCATTGTCTTTTCTTGCACTGGCCTCCAAGTTATCATTTGCAGCATCTATTTGGGCACTTCTCCACCATTCCCTGATTCTGACCTGCACTCCCAGCCTGGAGAGATCATCCTGCAATGCAATGAAGGCTCTGTCACCATGTTTTATGGAGTCCTGGGCTACATGGGCTTACTGGCCACCATCTGCTTCCTAATGGCTTTTCTGGCCAGGAACCTCCCTGGAGTCTTCAATGAAGCCAAGATGATCACCTTCAGCATGTTGGTCTTCTGCAGTGTCTGGGTTACTTTTGTGCCCACCTACTTGAGTACCAAGGGGAAATACATGGTGGCTGTGCAAGTTTTTTCTATTTTGGCCTCCAGTGCTGGCCTGCTGGGCTGCATCTTCATCCCCAAGTGCTACATCATTCTTCTAAGGTCAAATCTCAATAGAAAAGAACATTTGATGTCAAATATAACACTGAAAAGTGGATTCAGAGTGAAGTAATCCCCAAACTTGTCAAATAATAATTCTGGCAAATAATAGAATTTAGATTTATATACCACTTCATAGTATGTTATCCCACTTTCTAAGCAGTTTACAGAGTCAGCATATTGCCTCCATGAATCTGGGTCCTCATTTTACTGACCTCAGAAGGATGGAAGGCTGAGTGTCATGCCCCAGTTGGAATCTGATTCTGAGGGAGAGGTGGAACAGCTGACAGGGAATAAGAGTGTGGCTCCAGTGGCTCTGGAGGAAACTGGGGAAGGGCACAGGCTGGCTGGCCATTCAGAGGAAGACCCAGGTCCACCCCGCTCTTCATCCTAGGGCATGCAGGGAGGAATGGATAAGAGAGCAACATGGTTTACAGGGGACAAAAGGGCCCTGATCCCCTTCATGGGATGCAGCTAGGAAGTCTGTTTAAGAGAGAAAACTGCGCATGGCGAAGTTGCTGGAAGCAAAGTGTGCATTATCTTTGTTGAAGCTTATCTGGGTTTTGGTGTCCTCTCAACTGTGTGTGCCTCATTATCTTTTGGAAGTCTGCAGTTATTATCCTGTCTGTCCTGTTAATTATTTCAGCATGGTTTGAGTTGGTTTTTTATTTATGTGTATTTGGGGTTCGGACTGCATTTCTTCCCTTTATAGACTGTTTTTGGAAGAGTTTGTTCTCCCGCCAAGGATAATTGGACATTTTGGACCAAGTTGGAGGCATTAAAGGGAATTTATCTACTTTGGTAACTTTGTTATTTTTCTTCCATGCCCTGGGTCATCACACTGAGTGCCAGTGAGGATCAGACCATTCAAATGTTTTTACTACCAGTTCTGTGGGCATGGCTTGGTGGACGTGGCAGGGGAAGGCTACTGTAAAATCTCCAGTCAGAGGTGGTATTTGCCAGTTCTCTGAACTTCTCAAAATTTCCACTAGTGGTTTTCCAGAACTGGTCAGAAGCTGCTGAATACCACCTCTGTATCAGACTCCTGGCAGCAGAATCAGCGTGCTATACTGCATTCAAACCACTGTACCACCATGGCTCCTAACAGCCTTTGAATTTAAACAACTTGCCTCCAGAAGTTATGAATGCTCCAACACTGGAAGTTTTTAAAAGATTTTGGATAACCATTTGTCTGAAGTGGTGTAGGGTTTCCTGCCTAGGCAGATGTTTGGACTAGAAGACCTCCAAGGTCCCTTCCAACTCTGTTATTCTATTCTATTCTATTCTATTCTATTCTATTCTATTCTATTCTATTCTATTCTATTCTATTCTATTGTTTCTGGAAAAAGCAGACAAAAACAACGTCTTTTGTCATTGTGATAGAAATGAATATTCATTTCTTAGTAAATATGACTTCCCCTTTTCAATCTGATCTTAAACATATAGCAAACTGTGAATATCTCTGAATGCTTTGGATGAGTGAAGCAGAATTTTCTCAAAGGTAGATTGGAATCAGAGACCTGGACACAATTTTGTTGGGTCACAAGTAGGTGTATTTGTGCTCGTGTGGGTTCATAAGCTGTGCAACTCATCCAGAACTAAATATGCTAAATTATGGAAACTGAAGATCCATAAAGCTGAAGCCATTTGGTCTTGCTAGGGTTCAGTCGAAATCTCTTATCCCTGATTCCCACAATATTGTTTCCTGAGTGATTAGCTTGGCCAAGCTGTTGACATTTCATAGCATAAGAGGGTTGACACTCTCCTTTGGAGTTTCATGGTTCCTGGTAGGAACCCCAAACTTACGTCTGCAGCATCAGAGTCTCCATCTTCTCTTGGCCCTTCTTGCTTCTCCTCCTGGATCTGGACGAATATGCAGCTTTCAAGGCATAGGCCAGAGTCCTAATAACACTGTGCAGATGGAGGTGAAAAGAGATCCATATCCTTCTCCTTTCCTCTACGGCCCTCAGTAGTGCTCTCTGGCTGCATCTTTTCCGACCTTTGACAGAAAAAACATGCTTTGAAATAGAACATCGAAAATATCTATTTTCCAATTGCACAAAGAGTTTGGTTCCAAAGGGACCATCTCCTGCCTTTTTCTTTTCCTGAAAAGCAAAGCTCCAGATGCTATGGACATATTTGCAAAGACTTGGCTGTCCCAATACCAAATGCTCAATGCTTTCCACGATCCAGACTTTCCCTTCAATAGATCCTGGCACACCTTCAAATGTTAACTGGAAAGGACGAATTCTGTACCAAAGGTTAACACTTTCTATGTATGTTCACAAAGATGTTGACTTGTCTCCACTTAGAGAGGGCCTCCCTGAGGGGTGCTCTGTCCAGTTGCTGTGAATCGTTGTGATATAACTACACAAATCCCATTCCTGCCAAGCATAGGAGTGAAAATCCTCTCCTTCATCTGTGTCTGAAGTAAGGAGACTGATCAAGGTCCATCTGAAATGGAGGAGCAGTTGGACAATTGCTGGATATGTGATCCCTTTTGGAGGAAGGATCCTGTGGAAAAAAGGAAATTGACTTCTATCATTCAGAGCCTCTGAAACAATGGCATCTCTGATCTGAAAATAATAATGAAGAATGCTATGCTATATTTGGGTTCAAAGGAAGTCCAAAATACTAGATTGTAATAAATCCAAATTGCTATTCAATAACATCTTAGAATGAATTATAGAATTATAATTATAGAATTCTATAATGAATTATAGAATTATAAAATACAGAATTATATTTTATTAAGGTAAAGGTAAAGGTTCCCCTTGCACATATACGCTAGTCATTTCCAGCTCTAGGAGGCAGCACTCATCTCCATTACAAAGCTGAAGAGCCAGCACTTTCTGAAGACATCTCCATGGTCATGTGGCCAGCATGACTAAATGCCGAAGGGACATGAAACACTGTTACCTTCCCACCAAAGTGATTCCTATATTTCTACTTGCATTTTTACATGCTTTCAAACTGCTAAGTTGGCAGAAGGTGGGACAAGTAATGGGCGCTCACTCTGTTACACGGTGCTAGGGATTCGAACCACCAAACTGCTGACCTTTTTGATTGACAAGCTCAACATCTTAGCCACTGAGCCACTACATCCTTATTTTATTATAGGGACACATATATTATTAATTGCACACTATCAAGATAATAGGGGGTACCTAAATTTTTTTAAAAAGTTAAAAAAGAATAAGAATGAAGAATGCAAACCATATTTTTGTACCATGTTAGCAGCAAAGGAAACCAGGCCACCAAAGAACAGGTGGCTGGATACCATCAAAGCTGACACCAATCACAGCATAGAACAACTCAAAGAAGCAGTGAAAGATTGAAAGATCTGTCCCATAAAATTGCCAATAGTCAGACATAACTGAATGAATAACATCACTGTAACATCATCGACTCAACTCAACAGTTTTGTTCAAATGATTGCCTCCATTATATTTTGTTTGTGAACTCTGACACAAGAAATATGTTTATTATTAATATAAGGACCTCAATACTTCATTGTACAGTCCAATATATTTATCCCTCCTTCCTTATAAATTGACATTGGAATAAATGTTATTTCTACTATCTCTGGAGAACAAGCATCTTCACTATAAAGGGTTTGGTTAAATCTTCCATAACTAAGCATTATGTCCAACTCCTGAAATCTTGCTCAAGTAAATACCATCCTAACATGTTTGTGCATGTTTGCATAGAAATTTGGAAGGTCCATTTATAGAGCCTCATCCCATTCAGAGTGCCAACCCGAATGATGGTGGCCATAGATTTCTTTTTGTAGATCATTCTCCATTCTCTTTTTTAAGATCATTCTCCAGTTGCACAGACAAACAGAGACACCAAAGTTCCTGATACAATTTCTCAATTGTACAAACCAAAAGGTGTTTAATTAAATTTTTGTTTGTTTGTAAAAGATCGGATTTTTGGATTCTCTCATTTTCCATAGCTTTAATTTTAGACTATGAAATATATTTCCTGATTTTAGACAAAGAGCAAAGTGTATAAATTCTCATATCAGCTCTGAGGGAAGCAGCTAAAGTCCTTTTATCCACCCATAAAATACTTTTCATATGCTGTGGTTTTCTGTGTTCTAGTCATGCTATATTTTAAGTACCAACATCAGCTCTATATGAGAGTATTTGGGTAACCTTGCCATTATAGAGTGGAATACGTTGAGGTAATGAAGCTAGAATGCTATGGTGTGTGTTTTTTTTTTAAATTTAAGCAGCAAATTCATTTATGGCCTTCTTCTAAATCAGTTCCTTTGACAAAGAGAGAACTTCAATCCAGTATCAAAGTAAACTACCATGAGATAAGGAAAGATAATTTATTCTATTGGCTCATCATCAACCAGCCATCTATGACTACGATGTCATTTTCAAAGGCCATACATTTGAGTTTCATTTATTAATAATCACAGAATTGATGAAGGAGAATATTTGAAGCCTACATTACCAAACTAGGTAACTTCAATAGTACTAACAGGGAGTGAAGTTTGCTCACATTTTTTAATTTGGTTATTTTCCATGTCAGTATGAGTGGAAGTGGTCATGGTTTTTCCTTGTTTGGGCATTATTTAAACAAGCACAGTGTTAATTGCCAAACAAATGCAGTAAAAGGAATGTATATTTAATAATACATGTACTAACAGTGGCCAGAATAGTGTTCATACAACATTGGAAGGGAGAGGAGATCCCCACAGAACAAAATTTTTAGCATGTACAAAAATGAATAAACTAACATTTGAAATTAAAGAAAAGGAAGACACTGAATATTTTGAGGCATGGGATCTATGTTGTCGATGGTTAAATAAGAGAAACAGGAGTTAGAATTTTGAAAATTACAAGAGAAATATTAATTTTATTATTACGGTTGATCACTGTAACTTATTAATTTTGATTAATATTAACAATTAATATGTATTAATATTATGAGGGAAAAGCACTGTCCTTATGAGATTGCTATTAGAGAGTACTATTATTATTACTACAAGCGCAAGCACACTGCAACAACCTTGAACAGCACAAAAAAGAAACTTCAAAAAAGATCTTCTATATATCTTCCAACAAGTTGGATATCCCAACTAGTTCATCAAAAAGTTACTGGTCACACACAAACCTGTGGAACTTTGTAGGTGTCTACTAATGTTGATATCTGAATGGAGGTTTCCCTTTTGGCTCCATCAACAAGAGCCAGAAGGTTTTCCTTTCTTCCACAGCTGTAGTTGGGAACATTGGCTTCTCCAGTAGAGAGCATATCCAGCAAGGCTTCTGAAGTAGCAAGGGTGCTGGCATAGTTGTCATGGATGTTGTAGCCAAGTGTGAGATTGTGCAGGAGCTGGGGATTCTTATTGACCGTTTGAATGGCAAAAATCAAGATTAGTTGTTTAAAATAATGGGATTTACTGTAAAATATGTTCATGTTATCATCATCATCATGAGCAACAACATTATTTTTCCAACTTAATTCTTTTTGTCTCCACAAGCCTATTGTGTCTTAAATCAATACAGATCCAAAGCCAAAGGATAGCCACCTTTCAGCACATAATTTTATGAACATTGAGATGAAATAGGGAATAGAATTAAAATCATGTGAAGTATTAGTACCATTTTCAAAACTTTAATAAGACCACACCAGGACTATTGAATCCAGTTTTGGTCACCACATTGCAAAAAAGTTGTTGAGACTGGAAAAAGTGTGGACAGAGCAACTAAGATTATTAAAGGCCTGTGTCAGTTTTGGAAGCCATATTGACACCAGATGCTTCCACACTGCCACATTCTTGAGCCTGGGAAAATGGGGGGGGGGATTTCTTGGAGTGTATGTGGTCAGACTTAATAGCATTCTTCTTCTAAGTCAAGGTCATGGTATTTCTGCACCTGGGTGAGGGGATGTCTCAAGTTGGGACGATGGTGATTGGGGCATGTGATGCAATGATCGGTGCAGGGGATGGATTAGTAGTTTTTACTTATTGCAAGGAAATCTGGAACTTTCAGGTTCAGGATTCACCAGATGTGCCAGTTTACTATCCAAATAAAATAGAACTGTTGAGAAGATGTCTATCTCAGAGTTATTGTTTGGAGTGGAGGTTTTCTGGAACACTGACAGCCTGGAGATTAAAACATATGAAGAATGGTTGCAGGATTTGGGTATACAATCAAGATCAAGTGAGGTACTAATGCCATTCTACAAAGTCTTAGTAAGACCACACCTAGAATATTACCACATTATAAAAAAAATGTTGAGACTCTAGAAAAAGTATAGAGAAGAGTAACCAGGATGATTAGGGGACTGGAGACTAAAACATAAGAAGAACGGTTACAGGAACTGGGCATGGCTAGTCTAGTGAAGAGAAGGACAAGGAGAGACATGATATCAGTCTCCCAATATTTGAGGGGCTGCAACAGAGAGGAAGGGGTCAATCTATCTTCTAAAGCACCTGTAGGCCAGACAAGGAATAATGGATGGAAACTGAACAAGGAGAGATTTAACCTGGAAATAAGGAGAAACTTTCTGACAGTGAGAACAATCAACCAATGGAACAGCCTGCCCTTGGAAGTTGTGGGAGCGCCATCACTCGAGACTTTCAAGAAGAGATTGGATTGCCATTTGTCAGAAATGGGCAGGGGGTTGGACTAGATGGCCTATAAGGAACCTTCCAACTCTAATTATCTATTATCTGTTGTCTGTATGGCTAGTCTGGTGAAGAGAAGGACTGACATAATAGTGGGGTTCCAGTATTAGAGGGGCTGCCACAAAGAAGAGTGGTTCAATTTATTTTCCAAAGCACCTAAGGGCAGGACAAGAAACAATCATTGGAAACTTAACAAGGAGCAAAGCAACCTGGAATTAAGGAGAAACTTCCTAGCAGCAAGAACAATTAATCAGTAGAACAGCTTGCCTTTAGAAGTTATAGATGCTTCAGCACTGGAGGTTTTTAAGAAGAGAATGGACAACCACTTGTCTGAAATGATATTGGGTCTCCTGGCTTGGACTAAAAGTGGGGGGGATTGATTTAATTGGAATCTTGGTGGTTGAACATAGTAGTCATTAAGTGAGACATCCTTTTAATTGCTTTGGTCAATGACTCCAATACTGGCATTCCTAGTTGCAGTTATTAAGTAATTCTGTGCCTTGTTAAGCAGAATGTGGGGATGTTTCATGAGTTGGCACGGGAGCCTCGGAAGCTTAACGCAGGCCATGTATTAACTGCATGGGTGGTGGAGTGAAATGGAATGCTGCAGATTTCCTAGAATGGCTTTGAACTGTGTGGCACTTGTTGGCAGCAGTTCTGGATTTGGAACTGAAGAAGAGGCCTGGGCGCTTCAAGAGCTTCTGACAGCTGCTACTAGATATAGCAAAGGACCAATCTATGGTGCCTCTGGCAGTCAAAATGGGGCACGGGTGGCCATTTCTGCAAGCAAAGTGCTGCAGGAGGCCATCCAGGCCAAAAACAGGGCATGTGGGGGCCATGCGCAGCTCCCTTTGCCCCATTTTGGCCAGCAAAGTGCTGCAGGAGGCATCTGTCCCATCTCCCTGCAGGCAGCCCAAAGGAGGAGGCCTACAATGCTGATCAAGTCCTTGAAGAAATCCGGTTTGATGCCCCTGCCATGGATAGATACATAGATAGATGATGATGATGATAGAAAGATAGACTTAGAGTACATAACTTTATTAGTTTGAATGCATACTAATCAGCATACATTAAAAAGAAATTTTGTTGCATGCAGCTCTCAAAGGTTCACCACATCAACTATACACTACATAAACACAATAAACGAATAAACAAACAATGTCTCAATATATTCCATTTACTCTCACCTATTCCTTTCTTTCACCTGTCCATCTTTCCTTCCTTTATTAATGAAGAACCTTTTTCTACTACACAAATATAGAGTGAAACAATGTATCAAATTAAACTATGTTTGTGTGTGTGTGTGTGTGTGTGTGTGTGTGTGTGTAAAAGAAAAAACAGACATCCTGTGATCTCCGGAACTTAAAATTACATTTAATAGACTTACTAAACTTTCGTCAGCCTCTGCTGACATCGTCAGAGTATTAAGCTACCATTACAGAGATCTTTGCCTTTATATATCATTAACCCAGGCTGCATCAAACATGGGAGAAAACAACAAGAGATAAGCCACCTTTGATCAACATGATGGAAGCAAAAACAGAGCTAATTACAGATGGGAGGCAGTTGAGTGGGCTTATTACGTGTGCAAGTACTAAATTGATTAATGATATATAAAAGCAAAGATCTCTGTAATAGCAATAGCACTTAGACTTATATACAGCTTTATAGTGCTTTACATCCCTCTTTAAATGGTTTTCAGAGTCAGCATATTTCCCCCAGCAATTTGGGTCCTCATTTTACCTCCTGGGAAGGATGGAAGGCTGACCTTGAGCCTGGTGGGATTTGAATTGCCAAATTGTAGGCAGCTGGCTGCAGAAGTAGTTTGCAGTATATATATATATATATATATATATATATATATATATATATATATACATATATATATATATATATACATATATATATATATATATATATATATATATATATATATATATATATATATGTTGTGATTCGGCACCAGCTACAGGTTTTTTGAATGAAAGCTCCAGCGAGGAGGACTTGTATGAATCAGCAAGTATTAGTGATTGCAATGATGAGGAGGAGGCGAATATTACAAGGAGGTCACATTTGATTTGCAGGACCGGCCTGAACCTTCAACCTCTTCGGCTTCTCAATCAGGTTATCAGCCGGGAACGGTTGTTAATGAGGAACATATGGAGTCTTCAGGTGAAAGTAATAATTTAGATAATCGCTGGGTGGATGTCAGAAGCAGGCGTCTCCTTACGAGAAACCAACGGGAGCACAGGAGGAGGGCAGATCAGTAATTAGCCTAATTAGTTGCTACTCAATAAAAGAAAGAGGAATGACTCTGCATGCTGTCGAGAACAAATTGTCTGCAAGAAGAGCTGAGGACTTTGACTTGGAGAATTTGGGTCTGAAGTATTTTTGTTGGAATTGGATTTGTTGGAACTATTATTTTGGATTGTTTTGTCGAGGCTGGCCACAGCTGTGATCGGTGGAGACTTCTGGTTGCTGCCTTTGTTTGCGAGGACTGCTGCTTTCAGCCTTATCTGCTTACTTTTGATGATGCTAACAAAATCAGCCTTATCTGCTTACTTTTGAAGGTGGGACATAACATTTCACAGCTGTGATTGGTGGAGACTCCTGGTTGCTGCCTTTGTTTGCGAGGACTGCTGCTTTCAGCCTTATCTGCTTACTTTTGATGATGCTAACAAAATCAGACTTGAAATCACCAACATCCTCTGCACTAGCAAACCACCCAAAAGCAACTTATCCAAAGAAGAACAAACTGCACTACTTAACCTGAAAGAAGACACCAGCATAATAATCCTACCAGCAGACAAAGGCAACGCGACAGTGGTTATGAACACATCTGACTACCAAACCAAGTTAACCAACCTACTCCAAGACCCCGCATACAAACCCCTAAAGACAGACCCCACCACCTACCTAGAAAAAACTACCAAATCCAAAATAAAAACCTCCCCCATCAGTGAAGAAATCCAGCAAAGAATCATACCCAGAGAAAAATCATCCAGATGCCCCAAGCTTTATGGTCTCCCCAAGATACACAAAGAAGGAACCCCACTCAGACCAATAGTCAGCTCCATAGGCTCACCTCTACAAAACCTGGCCAAATTTCTCGCCAAACAACTACAACCCTATGCAGAATCCATCAACTCACATGTAAGAAACTCATTCCAGTTCATCGAAATCATAAAGAAACAAAACTTACAACCCAGCGACCTACTAGTAAGCTTCGATGTCATATCCCTCTTCACCCAAGTGCCAATAAAAGAAGCCTTGACAGCCATCCAAAACAAATACAACCCTCCCAAGCACATCCTAGATCTAACCAACCACTGCCTATCCAATACATACTTCACCTACAATGGACAAAAATACAAACAAATAGAAGGAGCACCCATGGGATCACCCCTCTCACCTGTCATCGCAAACCTCTACATGGAACACTTTGAAACACAAGCTCTAGAAAAATACGACCACAAACCCAAACTCTGGCTCAGATACGTAGATGACACCTTCATAATCTGGCCACATGGGAAAGAAAAACTGAACAACTTCCTCACACACCTCAACAGCCTACACCCCAAAATACAATTCACCATGGAAACAGAAGCCAAAAACCAACTTCCCTTCCTAGATGTCTTGGTATACAAAAGATCCAATGGCTCCCTAGGACACACCATCTACCAAAAGAAAACACATACTAACCGCTATCTACATGCACTCTCACACCACCACCCAGCACAGATCAATTCCGTAGCCAAAACACTCATCTCCAGAACAAAATGCTTAGCCGATGAACAACACCAAAAAGCCGAACTACACACCCTCACCAACGTACTTACAGCCAATGGATTCCAAAAACACAAGATTACCCACCTAATCCAAAAAGAAACCCCAACCAAAATCCAAGACAGAGAACAAGAAAACGGCAAAGCCCTCCTCCCATATATAAAAGGCACTACAGACAGAATCAGCAAGATCCTCCAAAAACACAATATTAAAACAACATTCTGCACAAACAGAAAAATATCCACCATCCTAAGAAACCCCAAAGACAGAGTCGAATTAGAAAACCAAGGAGTATACGAAATCCCCTGCACTGCCTGCCCTGCCACATACATTGGACAGACTAACAGAAGAATTAGTGCACGCATTGAAGAACATAAGAACTCAATCAAAAAGAAGAAACGACCTCTTCCTGGTCCAACACCTCAAAGCCACAGGACATAAAATTAACTTTAAAAATACCAGAACTATTGCCAAAACCGAACACTTCAACAGCAGAATAATCAGAGAAGCCATAGAAATAGAAAACGCCCACACAGCATGAACAAACGAGATGACACCTCCCGCCTCCCAGCCATTTGGAAACCCGCCTCATGAACAGACGAATACCTGCAACCTCACCACTGCCCACTCCAAACCCCTCCGAGCCATACATGAAGCAAGCCGACACCAACTATGGAGATGCAGCGCGACCTCGAACTCAAGCCGGGCAGCAAGAAATCCAGCCAATCAGAACACGGCCAACCCCCAACCAATCAAAACACAGCCAGGCCCCCACCAATGAGAAGACACCCCACCCAATCAGAACACAGCCAAGCCCCACCCATTCAAATCCCACCCCCACTGACAGTTAGAAAGAAAAAGCAGCTGCAACCTCACATCACTCTGAAAAGCAAGAGCCAAAGACAGAGGCCTGATGATGATGAATGAGACTTCATCGAAACGTTGCCTAGACACTTTGAATCTTACGCGGGAAAAAAAACCAAAGATATATATATAAAGATATATATATATATATATATATATATATATATTTTTCACGTTATTAAAAGTTGTTGTGCTTTTAAAATTGTAGCAACGTTTTGGCAGAATCTCATCTGCCATCATCAGGCTTCTGTATAGTGTTCACAGGCTTCTGGTGGCAGATGAGCTTCTGCTGAAACATTGCTACAACTTTAAAAGCACAACTACAATGACATGGGAAAATACCCGAACAAAGCTGAATGCTATACATGTAAGTACCCGCAAAAACTTAAGAAATATATATATGTATATGTATATATATGTGTATATATGTATATATGTATATATATATATATATATATATATATATATATATATATATATATATATATATATGTGTGTGTGTGTGTGTGTGTGTGTGTGTGTGTGTTGATTGAATGAAAAACTTAATAGGAAGCTCAGCAAAGCAGTCTATGGAAACAAACATCCTTAAAACACTCATAGTGAACCCAACCCAACATATTTTTAAAGATACTTTTGATTAAAATAAATGAAGTGGATGTTGTCCTTGTAGAAATTAATACCCACATTTTTAATATCAGTGTGCATTTCAAAGTTGATCATTGGATCCTCCCTGGGGACAAAAGGCATTAATGAAAAATAAAAGGGTGGGCAATTGTGGCTGATTAACAGATACTTTGCGATTAGTTACATCATGTGATTTCCAGTGGTTTCATAGAGAAGCCCATGTCTTATTTCATGATATTTTAGAAATCAGATCAAATACCAAATCAAAATAAAAGTTCCAGACCCCAGCATAAATCAGAGATTCTTGTGCCTCATTATCATTTCTCTGCTATTCAGACTGGGTCTCAGTAGGATAATGTAACATTTGGGGAAAAAAATACAAGCCAAGAGACCAGCCCCAGATGTTAAGATGGAAAAGATCTCCACAACCACCATGGACTTCCCTTTGGTGCTCAGATAAGTGGGGAGGAAGGTGATCCAAACACTGCAAAAGACCAGCATACTAAAAGTAATGAACTTGGCTTCATTAAAGCTGTCGGGCAATTTCCTAGCCAAACAGGCCACTGTGAAACTGATAAAGGCCAAAAAACCCAGGTAGGCAAGGACAGCATAAAACATTGAAGGTGAGCCTTCATTACATTCCAAGATGGTCTTTCCTACTAAGGAGTGGAAGTCCAAATTGGGAAATGGGGGAGAGGTTACTAGCCAGGTGACACCAAGAATTCCTTGGATCAGGGGACAGGCTAAGATAATGGAATTAGTTAGTGGTTTTCCTAAGAGTTTCCTTGTCCTGTTCCCTGGCTTGGTGGCCATGAAGGCAAGAACCACCATGACAGTTTTTGCCAAAACAGAGGAAACTGCAAGAGAAAATAGAATGGCAAAGGAAATTTGTCGGAAGAGACAGGTGATCTTCCTGGGTTGACCAATAAAGAGGAAGGAGCAGAGAAAGCAAAGCAGGAGGGAGACCAGGAGAATATAGGTAAGATTTTGGTTGTTGGCCTTGACGATTGGTGTACCATGATGTTCAAGAAAAATAATCAGGATTGCAAATGTGATCACAAAGAGAGAAAAAGCTAGAGAAGCTAAAGCATATCCCAGAGGTTCTTCATAGGCAAGGAAATGGAGCTTCTTGGCAATACAGTGGTCATTATCTTTGTTTGGATATTGGTCTTCTGGGCAGAGATCACAGTGGGCTGCATCTGGAATCAAAAACCTTTATCTAAGAATTTTGAGGGGCATTTGCCATGGGCAATATCTCTCTCTCAGGGGTTACATGACTATCCTTTTCTTTTGTGGCCAACCCACAATAGTAATGATAAGGTGATGCATTGTGCACTTTATGATGTATCAAAAAGAACTAATCATCCTTCATTTATGATGATCCTGAGATTAGATCAGCCAGAGACAAATATCTATTCAGTTCTAAAAAGCCTGGTTGCTGGGAAGGAAAAGGCCCTGTACAGTCTTTGGGCACTTCCATGCCCATGTATCTTTAAGTCTCAGAGAGATTGCCAACTGTGTTTTCCCCCACTTTATATTGCAATCCTCAACTGACTGATAGATGTGTCAAATAGCTATTCTGCTAATTGTTTATGGAGATTCTCAGTTATCCAGGTCATAGTTGTCCCAAAGGTGCTTTTTCAAAAGGCAACTGGACTTCCTTTGTTTTTCTTTGAAGACCTTTTGCGTTTCACCCAAAAAACTTCCTCAATTCTGACAGAATGATGGAGGATGGAAGGATTTACTGTATATTCCTTACAGCCATTTGGTGGTTAGCACACTTTCTGAAAGTCATTGAGGCCACTTTGAGGTTCATCTGTGCCCTCAGGATCACCTGAATAGTACAAATGGGTGTGGAAGCTTCTTAGAAAGGACCATGTTGTAAACAGGAGGTAGGGAGTGTAGTATCCTCTTAGATAGAAGCCTCAACATTGAAATTTACAGAAAACCCACACAGAGAAATCAGTATTTACATTTTAATTCACACCACCCACTGGAGCACAAATTAGAGTGATCAGAACTTCACCACCAGGCTGAAGGTTTGCCTACTAGCAAAGAGAGAAAACAAAAAGAACTAAAACACATCAAGGAAGCTCTCAGAACTTGTGGCTATCCCAACTGGGCTTTCATCAAATAATAAAAAAGACCCAGCAGGAGCTTCTCATAACAGATAACGAAGAGTACAATAAATGAAGCAACATTGTCATTCCATACATTACAGGACTATCTGAAAACTCAGGAGGATTTTCTGCTAACACAACATACATGCATATTTTAAACCCAAGAATCTGCACTGTATATCGGACATTAATACAATTGAGCAAGTCCAGAAGTATTTCACAAGAAGAGTACTACACTCCTCTGCTTGCAAAAGAATACCCTTCACCACCAGGCTTGAAATTTTGGGTTTGGACAACCTAGAACTATGCCACCTATGGTTGGACTTAAGCGTAGTACACAAAACTATATGCTACAATGTCCTACCAGTCAATGACTACTTCAGCTTCAACCACAACAATACAAGAGCACACAACAGATATAAACTCAATGTAAACCGCTCCAAACTTGATTAAAGAAAGTATGACTTCAGCAACAGAGTGGTCAATGCATGGAATGCACTACTTTACATCCTCTAACTCCCACTCTTTTAACCTTAAAATATCTGCTATTGACCTCACCCCATTCCTAAGAAGTCTGTAAGGGGCATGCATAAGTTATTACTTATTACAGACCAATCTCCTTATGCTGCATCACCTGTAAAGTCATGGAATCAATTATTAACCAATCCATTATCCTCTACTTAGAGACAAACAACCTACTCTCCAATAAATAATTTGGTTTCAGAAAAATACTATCCTGTAATCTGCAACTCTTACACTGCAAAAACATATGGACTACACAACTTGATCAGGGCAAAACAATAGACGCAATCTACATAGACGTCTGTAAAGCCTTTGATTCAGTGGTACATGACAAACTACTCCTAAAACTAAAATCTGATTATATCTCTAGACAACTGCATAACTGGATAGAAGCATTCCTGTCAAACAGACAACAAATGGTCAAAATTGGGAGTGTCCTATCAAATTCTGTACCAGTCAATAGTGGTGTCCCTCAAGACAGTGTTCTAGGACCAGCCCTCTTCATACTCTACATAAATGACTCTGTGATCATATTAAGAGCAACTGCGTTCTCTTCATTGATGTTTTAAAAATGTTCAATACCACAGACAATACTGCTACCCTTCTAAAAGATCTTGACTGTGCATCAGAATGGTCAAACAAATGGCAACTTCAAATCTCAACAAATATATGCTCTGTCTTACATATTAGCAAAAAAAATCAGAAAATAAAATACAAGCTAAATAGTCAAGACCTTGTTGATGATCCAAGCTCTGTAAAGGACCTTGGAATACTCATCTCTAATGATCTAAGTGTGAGAGCCCTCTGTAACTACATAGCGAAAAAGGCATTAAGAGTTGTTAACCTAATCCTATGTAGCTTTTTCTCTGGTAATATCACATTATTAGCTAGAGCATACAATACATTTGCTAGACCAATACTCGAATACAGCTCATCAGTCTGGAATCCGCATTATGTATCTGATATTTACCCAGTTGAGAAAATCCAGAAATATTTTACAAGAAGAGTTCTCCACTCCTGTACTCATTGTAGAATACCTTTTGCCACCAGACTTGAAATTCTAGACTTAGAAAACCTAGAATTATGCCATCTTCGGTCTGATCTAAGTATGGTATATAAAATCATACGTTGCAATGACTTACCTGTCAATGAATACTTCAGCTTCAACCATAACAACACAAGAGCACACAATAGATACAAACTCAAGGTTAATCGCATCAAACTTGATTGCAGGACATACAACTTCAGCAATAGAGTGGTCAATGCCTGGAATACTCCACCTGACTCTGTGGTTTCTTCCCCAAACCCCAAAAACTTTAATCTTAGACTGTCTACTACTGACCTCACCCCTTTCCTAAGAGATCTGTAGGGGGTGTGCATAAGTGTACCAATGTGCCTACCATCCCTGTCCTATTGTTTCTTTTATTTTTCTTATATGTATCCATTTCATGTATTCATAACTATGTATATATTTATACCTATTATCTTGTAAGTGATTGACATCAAAATAAATCAAAATAAATCAAAATAAGTGCACAATCATGCCTACCGTCCCTGTCCTATTGTCCCATTTATTCATACCTATTTCCTGTATTCATACTCGTGTTTATTCTTATACCTATTATCTTGTGATTGACAAATCAAATAAATAAAAATAAAAATACGCTCAGGCAGAAGTTTGTCCACCCCAAGGACACAAACTGAGCAATTTGATATATGCAGTACAATGCAGTGAGACATGTGTAGACCTGTCCATTGGAGAAACAAAACAACCACTTCACAAATACATGGAGAACACATCTTTCAGGGCAAGATTCAGCAGTCCATCTGCATTTGAAAGACAAAGGCCACTCTTTTGAAGATAGCAAAGTCCACATTTTCAACAGAGAGGACTGCTGGTTTGAAAGAAGGTTCAAAAGGCCATCTACTGCCAGGATTCCAACACTTAACTCAATTTAAATCATGAGTCTCTAGCCAAACTCCAAAAGATTTATTGGGAGTTAGAAGATGCGGCATTGCCTGGGTGTAGCCAACTCCAAGAAACATAATTCATTGTCACCATTGACCCTGGTTTTCCCCCACTCCCTGGGTGTATCATAATTCATGTTTTCCAATGGGACACATCCATAGTCAAGAGTCATCAATCATACTCTCCAGTTAGAATTTTGCACGGCAGAAACCTCGGTCACCTAGAAATTAGCAGTTTAAAATAATGGGATTTACTGTAAAATATGTTCATGTTATCATCATCATCATGAGCAACAACATTATTTTTTCAACTTAATTCTTTTTGTCTCCACAAGCCTATTGTGTCTTAAGTCAATGCAGATCCAAAGCCAAAGGATAGCCACCTTTCAGCACATAATTTTTATGAACATTGAGATGAAATAGGGAATAGAATTAAAATCATGTGAAGTATTAGAACCATTTTCAAAACTTTAATAAGACCACACCAGGACTATTGAATCCAGTTTTGGTCACCACATTGCAAAAAAGTTGTTGAGACTGGAAAAAGTGTGGACAGAGCAACTAAGATTATTAAAGGCCTGTGTCAGTTTTGATCAGAAACCTCGGTCACCTAGAAATTATTTTTGAAAACATTTATGGAATGCAAGCTGCCCACTGCTTCCCCCTCCCTTTCTGTTGGCAACTCCAAAAGACCACAGAAGTATTTTATGAGTTGACATCTACATTAACATTGAACAACCTTCTCTCAAAAGAGATGTTTACAACACAGTCCTTTCAGCAGTTCCAAAAAGGTTCCACACCTATTTGCACTGTTCAACTGATCCTGAGGGTACAGATAAACCTTCAAGTGGCCTTAATGACTCTCAGAAAGAGTGCTAATGATCAGATGACTTGCAAGGAATATAAATCTTTACATCCTCCTCCATTCATTCAGAACTGAAGAAGCTTCTTCAGTTGGATGAAAAGTAAAACATCTTCAGGGAAAAACAAAGAAAATTCAGTTGCCTTTTGAAAAAACACCATTGGAATAGCTATCCTGCTATTTTCTATGTCTATATATTATTATTGGTGTGTGCTGTGAAGGTTACAAAAAAGAAAAGGTGATAAAAATGAGCACTGCATCTTTCTTTTCCTGATCAAAAGTGATTTACTGGAAATTTATTCCAAAAGGGGAAAAGGAAACAAAGATCCAGATCCAAAATAGCACTATTGGCTTTGTACTTCCCATCTACTTATCTAGATGTGTTGTGGTTCAATGGCATCCTGTGCAGATGGGCAGTGGAATTGGATAGTGAGGAAGAATGGGGACCAGTCTGGGAGTCAGGGGAGGACTCGAACGAGGATCCTGCATCCGATGCAGAGATGGGGCCAGGATCATCTGGGAGTTGTGTGCTGACTCCGGAGCCTCCAGAGTCTGGCAGCAGCAAGGCAGAGGAAGAAGGGGAGCCTGTTCCCAGTACACGTGCATGCAGAGCTGCTAGAAGGCAAGAGCAGCTAAGACAAATAGGGGCAATTTGGGAGTAAGGCTTGGAGGTGATTGCTCCTCCCCCTAAGATATAAAGGAAGTGCAAAGATAGAGAAACCTTTGCAGAAAGCAAAGTCTTTTGCTCTGTTCGGATTAAACCTTGCAGCTCTTTGTGGACTTTGTGCTTCAGTTGGTTTTTTTTACAGTTGATTTGGCACTTTAGTTGTTGGCAGCAGTTCAAAGGAGATAAAGGTGGGTGCTTATCTCAAGGGACTACTTGGGATTCATTACAGGCTGGGAATGAACATAATTCCCAGCGTTGAAATAAAACAAGAGTTGTTTGGACTAAGCATGTGCTTAATTACTGTCTCAGGAAGCCTTGGTCAGAACAAGACTTTTTTTGGGGGGTGCGGGGGGTTGGGGCTTGCATGAAAGAGTTAGCAAACATGGATAGCCAAATCTTCTTTTTCCCTCAACAGGTCTATCAATTGCCTGGGGCTGACAATACTGAGAGAAGAAGTGCACCCCAAATAATAAAAACTTAAAGCTTGAACTTCATATCCCATTCCTTCAGAAAAACAATGTTGCTTGGTTTTCCTTAGGAGATGTGATAGTAGGAATGAAAAAGCTAACAAGGGGCCCCATAAATTTTGCCCTGAAAGTACCCTACCATCAGAGGATAATTAGGATGGCAGAAAAACAATTACTACAACCTGCCTTCATTCGAGGACCTGTATACTGCACAAGTCAAAAAGGGCTGTGAAAATATTTACAGACCCCTCATATCCTGGACATAAACTGTTTCAACTCCTTCCCTCAAAATGATGCTATAGAGCACTGCACAACAGAACAACTAGACACAAAGACAGTTTTTCCCCGAAAGCCATCACTCTGCTAAACAAATAATTCCCTCAACACTGTTCAACTATTTACAAAGTGTACACTACTATTACTGTTAATCTTCTCATCCTTCTTGTCACCCATCCCCTCCCACTTGTGACTGTATGACTGTAACTTTGTTGCTTGTATCCTTATGATTTATATTGACTGTTTCCTAGTATGATTTGATTGTTTACTGTACCCTATGACTATCATTAAGTGTTGTACCTTATGATTCTTGACTCTCAATGAATGTATCTTTTCTTTTATGAATACTGAGAGCATTTGCACCAAGACAAATTCCTTGGCCAATAAGGAATTCTATTCTATTCTATCTTATCCTATCCTATTCTATACCCTACATTAAATTGCTGAGAAACTGGAAGGGTGGCCTATGGAGGCAGGGCACTTTAATGGCTTCCTGAATCTTGGAAGAACTATATTACAAAGGTACTGTACCTGTCTGATTAGAAATGGTCCCTTCTGAACAAGGGGCACATTGGTAGCAGCAAATCTGCTTGCCCTCTGGAATGCTCCTCCTCTCTCCTGCATGACACCTCTTCATGCCACACCTGGCAAAGGGCACCTTCTAAAAGAGAAAAGAGAAATGCTTGAGATGACCTAAGCAACAAATAACCTTCATGTACTCATTTTCACATTTGTTTTTCCATCTTCAGAATGTCTTTAAAATAAATGGCCCATGGAACAGCTCCTGGGGGACTCCTGCCAATGCACAATGGATGCTAAAGTTTGGAACTGGCATCCTGGCATGCCAAGGAAGTCTTGAGCCATTGAGCTACAGCTTTCTAAAGCAAAGAATTATGACAGTCCTGCTGAACAGGAAAGGTCCAAGGAAATTGCTGTTCCCTACTCTAACGGCATCTTAAGTTCCCTGAAGTTCTGTCCAATCTCAACCCTTCATAGACTCAAACATGTTGCATACAAAGCTTTTCAACAAATGGCTGCCATGTTTTCTGTTTAAATAGATGTATTTTCCAGAATGAAAGAAGTTCTGCATCTCCAGGAGAGAATGTATCTTTCACTGAATTTACATTTCCTTCCAGCTTGCCTTTGTGACCCAGATGATTGCATCTGCATTAATGGTGAAATCTTGGCTTGGGGGAACCCCAAGATCTATTTGCCCAACTTTTGTGGAGCTAAAAGATTGATTGGGCAGGAAAACCCAGTTGAGTAGATCATAACGAGCAGATTCCAGTCCATTTTCTGAGAAGGAGACTTCATCTCCAGCACTGTTGTTGAATTGGACCTTCCTCAAATAGGAAAGAATCTGAAAAAAAGAGAGAAAGGGATCTTCAGAAATTGGAGTACTTGGCTGAAAGCCACAAATGAGACACCATGACTTCTATCATTCTGTGATGGCCATTGTCTTAGGAGATGGATCTAAGTCTGAGAACCTAGAGGTTCTTCCCTAGGTAGAGATCAGGAGTAACATTAAATATTTAGGTACTTCCCCATGCTACATTTCTATTTATCATGACAAACAAATGAGGTCACACACAAAGCTAAACCAAAGAAATCTTAACAAAGACTTAAAATAACTTTATTGTTACTTTAAAAGTACGCTAATCGTCATATATTAAAATGAAATTTTGTTGCATTCAGCTATCGAAGGGTCATCACCTCCAATATACATTACACAAACATTACAAAAGTACAAATAAATACATGAAAAAATAGGCATTACCAACATATATGACACAGAGAAACAACACAGTATAGTTTAAATGTATACATGGACATGGTGAGCAAAACTAATCTTGCAAGTTTACCAAATGGATGGCACAGGGAACAAAGCTAGTACAGAATCTGGTAATCCTGCTAGAAATACTTCGAAACCTCTTCCCAGAAGGAAGCAACAGAAACAGACCATAAAACGGGTGTGTGGGGTCTAAGCACATGGTGCTTATAAGCAGTATCCTGAATAATAGGAAGCAAACTTCCTATAATCTTCTCAGCTGTCCTTACCACTCTCTGTATGGACTTTCTATCTGAGGCAATGCTATCACCAAACCAAACAGTGATGCAAAGTTAACCAAAGGTTAACATGAATTGAGTTGAAAATCTTTTTAAGAGGTTTGTAGGTTTGCAACATTCAGGCTACATACTGATGGAAACTGAGGTGGTTCTGCAAATATGCCCACTAAGACCTCAATTTACTTGTCAAAACACAACCATTTTGTCATACTGCTCTGGGCTCACACCTCTTTCCTGGAGTGGTTATCTCCTGAACCACAGGCTACCATTGAACAATTTTCTAGGAATAAGATCTTTCCTCTATCAATCTTAAGGACAACTTTTTTTTGGTTTGCTTCTCTTTCCCCCACTCTGGCCCTTTTCAACAAAATCATAATAATTTATAGGGTGTTTTTTTAAAAAAATTATTACTTTTATGAGCTCTTCTTGGATACACTGATATGGTAGCATAGAGATACTGTATTTCATCAATAATTCAAGAAATGCATTTGGGAAGCTTCCTCTATGGATTGGATATAAAGTCACTGTCAGGTGTGGCTCCATTCAAAATCCAAGAAAGAAACCCTTATACTCCATTTTTATAGAGAAAAGTACTTTTACTGAATATGAAGTGGTAGCAAAATAAGAAATACAAGATCGGAAGCAAAAGGCATGGGAATTATATATAGAAAGTTATCCCAAGTCCCCCACCCCCAATTCAAACTGGACATCCAATCTGAAGTGTGTATAATGTCATGTGTGGTGTCTCACACATCTGGTATGCCAAGACAGTTGACCTAGAAAAGATAAGTGGCTGCATTTCTGCAGCAATTCACACAACTTCAACCTCCAGCATCCTTCCCCCCCACGAAGACCAATTATTCCTTCCCCCTGTTTCTAAAGCAGCCAGAAAGAGTCAAGCAGAAGAAGAAATCTTGGAGGCTGACATTTGGCCCTCCTGCAAAATATTACCTGCCAGGCCTGAACATTTGAGATCCTGTTTCCAAGCCTCAGCATGGCTGGATGGGTTTCCGATCCTTGCATTGCATGTAATGCATGTACCACAGCATAAACGGCATTGTAGATGTGGTAACTGTCATCAGTCATGCCTGTGTCAAAAATATACATTGGCAATTTCAGTAAAGTTTCCTTTCCTGTGCATGTATTTTTCCCCTTTGGAGAGATTTTGCCTGGTTGGTGGATTGTGCAGTTAAAGAGATTTTTCCACCATGGACGGAGAAAGACATCACCTTGTGGATTCAAGGGATCTAAAGACAGGAGGAAGTGGCTGAATCCCGAGACATCGCCAGCGTGGTCCCTGAAATGCAGAGCCCCATGGAAGGGCTTTCCATTTCTCAGTATGTCTTGAGGTTTTCTCACATTAAGTTTCCAATGGGAAGTTAAGATCCAAACTTTCAGAAACGATGTGTTTTTCAATTGCTCATGATAATACAGAAACATCTGTACATTTGCAATGCTAGTGTGGTCTGCAAACAGAATCATCACTTCAGCTTTAGACCAGGTATTAAAAATCTGATACGATTTTGACTCCAGATTACGATAATAATCAGATGTCAACATTTCACAGAAAGCCAGGCAGATCTCCTTCTCTTTGAGCATTGGAATCAGAGATGCAAGGAAATGTCCACCACTGTCATTTTCTGGGGCCAGAAGCCCAACCCAGTTCCACTCAAAATACAGGAGCAGCTGGACTAAACCATAATACTGAGCAGATTCCTTGGGATTAATCCGGAAGAAGGGAGGATAAACTGCTCTGCCTTCCTGAGTGAACTCAAAGCCAACACCAAGCTGGAGAAAGTGAGAGTGTTCTTTCAAAGACAAAGTAAAGTTTTATGGTGACTTTAGGGGTCAGCATTGTGTGGCTTATTGCTCCACCAGTCAGGTTTACTCATTGGAATTGGCAAAGTTCATCTCCCTCCCTATTTAAGAAGAGCCACCAAGTTACATATTTTGCCTGGTTGAAAGAGATTAGAAGCAGAGGTGGCATTCAGTTGTTTTGGACCTGTTCTGGAATACTGGTAGTAGAAATTTTGGGCAGTTCAGAGGAACTGGTAAATATCACCTCTGGCTGGCCCTGCCCACCTGCTCCTGCTGTTTCCCATCCTTTATTCCATTGATTTTTAGCTCAGCTGAATTGTGTGGCAGAACGGATGCCGCACCTCAGCTGAGCTAAAAAAGAGCTCAGGTGATCTTTCAGTGCTGTGTGAGGGTGATTTTTGAGTGAAGGCTGCAGAACCAGTAGTGCGCAATTTGGAATCCCACCACTGATTAGAAATCAAGGGAACAACCCACCAACATGATGTAGCACATAAACAGCATTGAAAATGTGGCCACAATTTTAAGAATATAATATTAGAAACGCAGCATTTCAAAATTATTACCTATCTCTTTGGGTTATATAAAAACATATCTTGACATATAAAATATAAAATGAATTCAATTTTAGCATGCATTCTGTTAGGAATATGAGTCAACAGCTATTTGGGTTAGAAATATATAAACCAGGATAAACATTTTAGTACTATATCTTTAAGGGAATGCAAGAGCATGCAATTGGGTGTGGTTTTTCAAACAGCCATAAGATGGAGCCAGAAACCTGGGTTGTTTAGCCTTAGTCTCAGAAGAGTGTGTCTGTTGGAAAGTATTACGGTTGCTCCATTTTTCTTAATTGACTGATATTACTGGATTTAATGTAAGTCTGATACTGAACCGTTTTTGACACTGGAATTTGATATTTGAATTATCCTGGATGAAAACTGACTGATTTTACCTGTGAATGACTTTAGATTGCTTATTTTGGACTTTGCTTAAACCTTTCTGGAAATAAAAACCTACGTTTACTGTACAGTGTATCTGTATGCTGTGTGTATTATTCCAACACTACTCTCTATACGTCTCCCTGTATGCGCTCATTCTCCTAACAGGGAATTACCTCAACACATTCTCTGTGCCATATATCCATGATCTGTCTTGCTAGATCCCCTTGGTTTCATCTTTGGCTTTTTTGTGTGCTTCTCTCCTGTTTGCTCCATACTGGTATTGTCATGCCCCTGTTGGAATCTGATTCCGAGGGGGAGGTCGAACAGCTGACAGGGAGTGGGAGTGTGGCTCCAGTGGCTATGGAGGAAACTGGGGAAGGGCACAGTCCAGCTGGGCATTCAGAGGAAGACTCAGGCCCACCACCTCTTCATCCGAGGGCATGCAGGGAGGAATGGATAAGGGAGAAACATGGGTTATGGGGGAGAAAAAGGTCCTGATTCCTTTCATTAGCTGCATCTGGGAAAAATAAGATAAAAAGGGTGTCTGTGCACAGTACCTTGCTGGAAGCAAAGCATGAATTATCTTTGTTTGTCAAATCTTATCTGGGTTCTGGCATCCTCCCAACTGTGTGTGTTTCATTATCTTTTGAATTCTGCAATTCCTTATCCTTCCCTGTCTCGTTAATTGCTGCAGCATGGTTTGTGTTGATTTTTATTTATAATTTATATGTATTTTGGGGTCAGACTGAATTTCTTCCCTTTAAAGATTGTTCTTGGGAGAGTTTTCTTTCCAGCTGATGATAACTGGGCATTGGGAAGTTGGAGAAATTAAAGAGACTTTACCTACTTTTGTGACTTTGTTGCTTTTGTGTCACACCCTGGTCATCACAGGTATCTTATGGAGCTCCCTTACCTGTGGGACCTTGAAGATGCTGAAGAGGGATGCCATTTGCTTTGAGAATTTGGAGCTGACATCTCCAACGACTGAGAGCAGTGTGTCCTGCTGGTCACATTTATAACCTGGAGCCAGTCGGCCTCGTGAGAGCAGATAGATGCTGTTTGAAGAAACTGATATCTCATCTTGGAAATTGCTGTAGATCTGGAAGCCAAGTGTGATGTTGGGGAGGAGAATAAAATCTTTGTTCACTTCTGTGACTGCAAACACCAAGGCCATGAAGTGCTGGTAGTTTTTGGGTATAAAGCTAGAGTGAGAAAAGGATTCAGAAATATTAAACCTCTATGTCTTTCTGAGAAAGGAAAAAAGCCTTTCTGAAGTCATGGGCCATTTTATATCTCTTTATTGTTCCTGCCTCCTTAATTTTTCTCCAGTGACTGAAATTTCCATATCCAAATCCTGCAACTGTCCTTCATGACTTTAAAACTACATTAATTTTACTTGTCTATTTCTACACAAAGCCAGCACAATTTCTAGTGTATTGTCTCTCTTCACTTTGTATTTTTTTTTATCTTCTTCCTAGTGAAGAGTGCTGGAAAGATTCAGAATTATAATCTATTATGTGAACTTGGGTCCTTGAGAAAAACAGAAAGATTTGAACTATACTAGGACATTGCAAACATCATTACATTAAGTATTTCCGAATGTAGCATCTGAACAAAAAAAACAAAGCAAAAACATTATCCTTTTATTCAAGGTGAAACTTACGAAAATGTGACATAATTCTGGAGTGGATGTTTTTCAAAGTGTTGCATCATAGAGAAAACAATGATTCTGAATGGTAAATTTGCACCAATAATGAGATCACCAGGTCTGTAATAGCCTTTCTTGGTCTGAAAAAGGTTTGTCTTCATGCATTTGGTTTCCATCCTCTTAGCACTAGTTGGAGGCAGGAGCTTGAAAAGCAGCATCAGCAACAGATGAGGCAGCCCAGTCATTCTTGTCACCTTCCTTCTTAGAACACAAATCAAGGTTTGTGCAGAAGCTGAAAAATCTCACCAGAGCTTAAGCACAATAAAAATCTTCTGTGCCACCAGATGCCCCCAGGGCAAATTTATATCAAACATGTTTCTTCTTGCCTGTATTTGGGCTTTGATCAAAGAGTCAACAAGCCCAGACATTCACTTTTTGCATGATAAGGTGAGGTGACATGTCCTGCCCACGGGGAGTTCTCAGAGCATCTTTTTAAAGAAGATTTTATCTTGGAAATGTTTTGTGAGTAGAAATCCACAGGGGACACGTTCTTCTGATGATTACATAGAAAGGCAATTATCCTATCCACTCAGCAATAGCTACTGTTCATACACCAGATGCATTAAAACATTTGTATCTTTTCTTGTTAATCCATAGAAGAGGTGTATTTGACAGTCAAGGTGAAGTATGGTATTTGACCTACAGGAAACACCTGCAGACAAGATGGAGTTTGGCTTGTATCATAGTTGGTTTGAATATTAGGACTGCTAATGGGGACATGGTGAAACATCACAATCAGTTGTACTCCAATAAGTGAGAGCAATAATGCCAATTTTGGATGGGTATGTATGTATGTATGTATGTATGTATGTATGTATGTATGTGTATGTATGTGTATATATACACATATACACTTTGGTTGTTCGGGTTTTCTCCCGCGTAAGATTCGAAGTATCTAGGCAACGTTTCGATGAAGTCTCATTCATCATCTTCAGGCTTCTGTCTTCGGCTCTTGCTTCTCAGAGTGATGTGAGATTGCAGCTGCTTCTTCCTTTTAACTGCTAGTGGGGGTGTGACTTGATTGGGTGGGGGCTTGGCTGTGTTCTGATTGGGTGGGGGTGTGTTCTCATTGGTAGGGGGTTTGGCTGTGTTCTGATTGGTTGGGGGGTTGGCCATGTTCTGATTGGTTGGAGGCATGTTCTGTTCAGGTGGGGGCTTGGTTGTGCTCAGGTTGGTCTTCATCGAAATGAGACTTCATCGAAACGTTGCCTAGATACTTCGAATCTTACGCAGGAGAAAACCCGAACAGCCAAAGATCCACATACAAATACCCATGAGAACCTCAGAAAACATATATATATATACATATATATATATATATATATGGATGGATCTTTGGTTGTTCGGGTTTTCTCCCGTGTAAGATTCGAAGTATCTAGGCAATGTATGTAGTTGTGCTTTTAAAGTTGTAGCAACGTTTCAGCAGAATCTCATCTGCCATCATCAGGCTCCTGTATTGTGTTTGTCTGTGAGTCAGATTTTTACAGTTGTTTCAGTTTTAAATTTGGGGCTAGCCTACTGCTGTGCCAGAATGGTTTTTTTCTTCATCCTGATTGGTTGGGAGTCTTGGTCTGTGTTTATTGGTCTTGGAGATTGCTGTGTTCTGCTTGATTAGTGTTTCTAATATCTTCTGTCTGTTTTGTGGCTATTTTTGTCTTGATTGGCTGGCAACATTGTGTTCCTGTATTGGAGGCTTTTAGTGCAGCTTGGCTCCGAGTAAATGGATGTCTTTCATTTGTGGTATCATCTCTTCTATTTATGCTTTCAGGTCTTTTTTCAATCTCTGTGGCTTCTCTGATAATTCTGTGGCTGGGGTTTTCTATAGTGGCTAGGGTTTTGGTGCCATTGAAGTTGATGCTATGACCTATGACCATGGAGACATTTTTGGACAGTGCTGGCTCTTCAGCTTTGAAACGGAGATGAGCAGTGCCCCCTAGAGCCAGAAATGACTAGTACATATGTGCAAGGGAACCTTTACCTATTTCTACCCAAACTGAGTATGAGGGAAAAAAGCTTCCAGCTTTTCCATCTCCCATTACCTAGTCAAAACTCAGGTCATTTCTGAGACTGGTGCCTGGAGGGGTTGAGGTCTCCCTGGGATAAATTTCCTCCCTCTAACAGACAATTCTTTCTTCCTTTTCACTGATGGCACTTAGATGTCTCCAGAATCTGCCATCTGTTGTTGCAAATTCTGCTTTTTTTCTTTTTATGAAGCACCAATAAGTAGATCGATACAGACTCAATACTTTGAAAGGACTGGAAACCTGAATGGGTGATTTGGGTTTTGTGTCACAGTTGCTGGGGAGAGATTTTCATTTCACAAAAGGAACACTTACACTTAAAAAAACTGAATTATAAATTAAAAATGCTTTCAACTAATGCTAAAATTAGTCTTAATACTAAAACTGTTGTCTACTTCTGCCTTTTTCTATAAGATCTTTATCCACACTATTTCTTTTAATGTCCAGTTTCACTGCATCTTCCTGATTTTTATATTTTTTCAGCTCTCTATTTTCTATAATGGCTTCCCAAATTTGGCAACTTTAAGACTTGTGGACTTCAACTCCCAGAATTCCTCAGCCAGCTAATTAACACCCTAAGATGGTTAGGTATTTCTGTATTGAAATAATGACCATTTAGGAAGTATGTTTATAGTGGTTCATCCATTCCAATATGCCATCCTTCCTCTGTTCAATAATCCAGATTATTTATGTAGAAATCTTTTTAGCTGATTCTCTGGCTGTACTTTATCCAGTTATCACTGCTTTCATCCTTAAACCTATCCCCCAACCATCACATATGTTGTCAAGGGAGTCTGAGGTCCCAAAGATATTTTTTTTCCAAAGGGCAACTGTATTTTCTTTGTTTTTCCTTTGAAGACATTTTGTTTCTCATCCAAGAATCTTCTTCAGTTCTGACTGAATGGGGGGAAGAGGGACATGGAAGGATTTATATTCCTTGCAGTCATCTAGTCATTAGCACTGACGATTGGTCATTAGTTCTCTAATGAGAGTCATTGAGGTCACTTTGGGGAGGGTATCTTTGCCCTCAGGCAAACTGTCAGCACTAAGGCATTGCTTTCTATATGGATCCCTTATTGTACACTTGTTTATACTCCTATATTTATTTTCTTAACCTTTATAGAAAGATCAGTTTCTTCCAAGAAAATATTCTGCAAATTAACAAAAGGTACAATTATAACTAATATACTGATTAAAAATTGCCTATTTGGTTATGCATAAAACATACTGATTCTGCAGACACACACATATGAACACACACACACACAGAGAGAGAGAGAGAAGAAGGGATTATTGTCAAGTTCAGAGTGTGCTTATGATATTGCAACCATTAGTATTGGTGGCGCAGTGGTTAGAATGCAGTATTGCAGGGTACTTTTGCTGACTGCTGACTGCCTGCAATTTGGCAGTTCAAATCTCACCAGGCTCAAGGTTGACTCAGCCTTCCATTCTTCTGAGGTGGGTAAAATGGGGATCCTAATTGTTGGGGGAAATGAGCTGACTCTATAAACTGCTTAGAGAAGGCTGTAAAGCACTGTAAAGTGGAATATAAGTCTAAGTGCTATTGTTATTATCGCTTCTCAACTTGCCCAAGAACTAGTGGGGGGAAAGGGTGAGATAGAATTCAGGCTCCACACTTCAAGAAGAAGAGCTGTGAGAGTCAAGGACACATCAGCAGGGGTTTGCCAAGACCAGAGACTTTTTCTCATAACAATACAATAACACTCAATTGCACAATGTGACCTGCCCTAATTGGGGGTGGGGAAAATCCAATTTGTAATTATGGGGGTTTGCACAGGAATTAGGTAGAACTGGTTTTGCCTTCATTAGTGCCAATATGATGTACTCAATAAAGTTTTGCATTCAGACTTCTGAAGGTCTCAAACGGACTTGCTTTGGTTGGGTTTATCAGTCAGAAACTTGACAATTGTGAAATTATAGGAGGACATACACACTCTTGCCATCTTTATTATGCTTCTTCCTTGGCTTCCAATGAACTCAGGCACACCAAAAAATTGGAGAAAACTGAAAGACCAGGTCTCAAATCTGAATGTCTGTGATCATACAGAGTCCACCAAGATTTAGATTGTGAATCTCACTGCTGGCACCAGTTTCTGTAGCAAAAAATACAGCCTCCCCCACTCCCCTCAAAAAACAACAACAACCAATAATCCAGACTTGCTACAGATTATTTATTCAGTGTACACTGGAAGAATTTTCCTCCAGAAAATAGTGGGAGGGAGTCCAACAGACAAAAGGATGCACTCATATTTCTACATTTCAAGAAAGGAAGATGAAATGACAACAGTATATACAGTATGCATATTTCATATGTGATGTAAGAAATATTCATAATTAATAAGCATCAAGTTACTTTCCCACCCATATACAGTTACTACCCTCAAGAAACAGTTATTCTCTAAATTAAATGAAACATATCAGTTGCATTTGCCATAGCAATTTTGGTAAAATGCTTTGAGAAACAAGGGTGTGATGGTTGCCACATGCAATCCTTCTATATTGCCAGCTTGTTAAAATCCACCCACTACTCCAAGAACTTCCTTTTCTCAGAATCCTATCTTCCAGTCACCCTTTGATGCTTTAAAGCAAAAACATTGGCCTAGAACAGCTTGGATCATTTTCTAGGTATGACTTGTTGGAACATGTTGAGAGTTGACATTCCTGTGTCTCACATTTCTACATTTCTTTTGGTTATAAGCTGCTCCTTTGTATTCAGATCTGGCCTCAGAATGATAATGAAGCACTTGGGGATGAAGACACAGCCCAGCAGACCAGTACTGGAAGACAAGATGGAGAAGACCTGAACAGCCACCATAAATTTTCCTTTGGTGCTGAGGTAGGTGGGCACAAAAGTCACCCAGACACTGCAGAAGACCAGCATGCTGAAGGTGATCAGCTTGGCTTCGTTGAAGGCCCCAGGGAGATTCTTGGCCAGGAAAGCCACCACGAAGCAAATGGCAGCCAGGAGGCCCATGTAACTGAGAATGATGCAGAACATGACAACAACTCCTTGATTGCATTGCAGGATGATCTCTCCAGTCTGAGAATGGAGGTCAGAGTCAGGGAATGGGGGTGAAACTCCCATCCAGATGGAGCAGATGATAATTTGCACAGTAGAACAAGAAAGGATGATGGAGTTGGCCAAGCTCTTCCCCAACCATCTTTTCACTCGGTTTCCTGGTTTTGTGGCAAGGAAAGCCAACACCACCATAATTGTTTTGGCCAAAAGAGAAGAAATGGCAACTGAGAAGGTGTTGCTGAAAACCATTTGTTGGAGAAGGCAAGAGACTTTCCTTGGTTGACCAATGAAGAGAAAGGGAGACAAGAAGCAAAGCAGGAGGGAGACCAGGAGAATGTAAGAGAGGTCTTGGTTGTTAGCTTTCACGATGGGTGTCTCTCGGTATTTAATGAATATGATTAATATAAACAGTGTGGTTAGGAACAAAAGTATTGCAAAAGAGACCAAGATGATGCCCAGAGTTTCTTCATAAGACAGGAATGTTATAACTTTGGGGATACATTGAACTCGGTCCTTATTTGGATATTTATCATCTGGACACTTGGTGCATTTTTCTGTATCTGAGAAAACCCAAAAGAAACCTTTCTTTAATATTCTATCTGTTAACCTTTATGAAATATCTTCTTGGGATGACAATTGATACCAGGAGCATTTTCCAAAATGCACTTATTAACATCTCCAGAGAATGAAATAAGAAGGATATCATTTTCTAAACAACAACAACAACAACAACAACAACAACAACAATAATAATAATAATAATAATAATAATAATAATAATAACAGCAAATCTCTAATACCCTATGAAATTAGGGGAAGTATTTCCTGTGTAATGTGCAGAATCTTTATAGAATCTACATTACAAGAGCTAAATAATGAGTCAGTTAGACTTTGAGGCAAAAAAACCTGAGTGCGCCAGGTTGTAATGAGGTGCACCCATAACTGTCCACATCCCCTCATTGTGGAGCAGCAATAACTTCTAGTCATCCACAAGGAGACACTCATGTAGAGATCATTGCAATAATTATTAACAAATTGCATCACTATTTGGTTTGGTGGCAGTTGTGCCCTGGATAGAAAGTCCATACAGAGAGTGGTAAGGGCAACCAAGAAGGTCTGAGGAAACTAGCTTCCTGTTATTCAGTGGGTACATGGATAATTTTGTATTTATTTATTTTGTGATGTTTATGTAGAGTATATTGTAATCAGTGACCCTTTGAGAGCTGTATGCAATGAAATTTCACTTTAACGTATTCCAATTAGTGTACATTCAAAGTGACAATAAA
Organism: Pseudonaja textilis; assembly: GCF_049901715.1. Lineage (NCBI taxonomy): Eukaryota > Metazoa > Chordata > Lepidosauria > Squamata > Elapidae > Pseudonaja > Pseudonaja textilis. The sequence continues at coordinate 11,334,149 of NC_141991.1, forward strand.
GTTATCCTGAGACAATTCCTCACATTTCAAAGAACTCAGATCTTCATAGAAAGGAAAATGTGGAAAGAAATATCCAAAATAAAAAGCAGAAGAGATATTTTCTCTGTCAGTAGTAAAGCTGGCCATACTCTCTAATCCCTATTAAGGTCTTTTTGCTATTCTTCCATTTTGAGAAGAAATCGTGCAGTCTGAAAATTTAAAAAAATCAGTTGAGGTTCATTTTCTCATTTAACTTTCACTTTAATGAAAGTGCTCTGGATGAATCACAAACCTGCCCTTTTCTTTGGTGTCACCTACCTTCCTGAGTGGAAATAGTCCCCTCTGGACAAGGAACACAATCATAGCAGCAAATTGGCTCGCCTTCTCGCTTCCGCTTGACAAATCCAGGATGACAACTTTCCACACATTTGGACTGAGGCAAAGGCTAAGGAGAAAAATAAGGAATGCCAAAGAAAATGTGCCTGTGCTAAGCAACCATGGAAAATGGAGGTAGATATGAAGTTTAGCTAAGTAGTTTGTCTGGGCTTCACTTGAAGAAATCTGAACTCTAATCCTGATCTCTAACCATTCAAGATCATATTCAGAATCATGATCATATGGAGAGAAGAGCAACAAAGATGATTAGGAGACTGGAGGCTAAAACACATAAAGGACAGCTGGCTGAATTGGGTATGTCTAGCTTAATGAAAAGAAGGACTAGGGGTGACATGATCGCTGCATTCTGGTATCTTAGGGACTGCACAAAGAAGAGGTAGTCAAACTATTCTCCAAAGCACCTGAAGGCCAGACAAGAAGCAATGGATGGAAACTAATCAAGCAGAGAACCAGCCTAGAACTAAGGAGAAATTTTCTGACAGTTAGAACAATTAATCAGTGGAACAACTTGCCTCCAGAAATTGTGAATGCTCCAACACTGGAAGTTTTTAAGAAGAGATTGGACAACCATTTGTCTGAAATGGTATAGGGTTTCCTGCCTCCCATGTCCTTTCCAACCTTAAGTCCAAACCTTAATGCAGACATTGGTTACAAACTGAGGCTATTAGCACCACAAATGCCAGCACTTGAAGGTTTCTCACCAGTTTGATGAAGATACTAATTTATAAAAGAAATATAAAAGATCCATAGTCTGTATCCTAACGAATAATCATGCAACATCCAATGTTGGTCATGGCTGAATCAGTTTAAATCAGGGTTCCACATCTTAGCATTTGAATGACATCTTTGTGAATAGTACTGAAGCTTCCACCACCCCCTTCAAAAAAAAAAAAAAACAGCAAGTTTTCTCCTAGGACAGGGGTCAGCAACTCACAGCTCTGGAGCCACATGTGGCTCTTTCATCCCACTGCTGCAGCTCCCTGTGCTCTGACCAAGGTTTATTGAGACACTAACAAACATTAGTTCCAAACCCCTTTTTTCTTTATTTCAACAGCTGTGAATTATAGTCATTCACAACCCATAATGAATTTCAAATAGTTTGTAAATAGTCCCATGGAAGTCTGCCAAAGTCCTTCAGGATAAGTCTGACAAGCACACACCTTTATCTTCCTTGAAATGCTACCAAGACTAAATTTCCAATTAGCTATACAAGGCCAAACAGAACACAAATTCAACACAGAGCTTCATGTTTCAAACCAACCAGTACAAACAAAGATGCTTTCTGCAAAGTTTCCTGTCCCTTTGCTCCTCCTTTATGTCTTATGGGAGGGCCAATCATCTCCAAACCTTACTGCCGAGTCACCCCTTCTTGCCTTCTGGCAGCTCTGTGCATGCATGCACTGGTAAAAGGCTCCCCCTGTACCTCTGTCTTGCTGCTGTCAGATTCTAGAGGCTCCGGAGTCAGCACATAATTCCCAGATGGCCCTGGCCCTGTTTCTATATTGGATGCAGAACCCTCATCCAAGTCCTCCCCAGACTTCTGGACTGGCCCATGTTTCTTTCCACCGTCCAACTCTGCTGCCAGCTCCACAGGCTGCTGGTGGACCCTGTTGCCAGTCAGCGCCACAATTGATAGGGTTTTAGGTTAGGACAGGTAGTGGAAAAAGAATGCCATGCTATGAGGAGACTCTATGGTGGGGGAACCGGACTTCCTGTCAGAAGAGCAAAAAGGACACCGTGCTAGGAGGAGACTATGGTGGGGGAACTGCACTTCCGGTCGGCTCCAGGATTGAATGGGGGCTACTGGTTAGGACCTTTGTGGCTCTTTGAGCATTTAAGGTTGCTGACCCCTGTGCTAGGGTATATTCAACTCCCAGTAAAGGTCTTCCATCATGGTGATTAAAGTTAACCCATAATGTTTTTAAAAAAGAGAAAACCTGATGATATTTTACCCACCTTGTTGAGTAATTTCAGCCGTGAAATTGTTCCTTGGTTGATAAAAAGCCTCTGTATTTCTATACTCCCCACTTTCATTTTGAGCAACCCCCCATTGGGCATAAACACCTGGCACTGAATGTCCATGTCTGCAGTTACTTCTCCATTTTTGTCCAGGTAGAGTTTCCAGTGGGAAAGATTATAGAACTCATTCTTCTCCAGAAAGGGATGGAACTGGAATGAAGACACATTAGGGATTTAAAAGCAGAAAACTTTGTTTCTTATCCTATGTGGTACTTTAATGTTACCCCTTTCCTTTATTTTATTCTGTTTGAAACATTAAGATACAAATGCCAAAAATAAAAAAAATAACACAAAAAAAGAACTAAACAAAACAACACAACAACAAATGTGCATTAAAAAAAAGTCACATACATAGTAACAAGGTCTATAATATTTTGTACAAGAACTTCAATAATGCACTAATAAAGGACAACCAAACTTGATAAGAACATTTGTGAAAATATCAAAATGGTAGATGATTGTGAACTAAATGTGAGTCAGCATTGAGATGTTCATGAATAAGAAGGTAAATATACCCATAAGTATCTCAAGATATGAACGTTCTGATTTGGGTAGACCCCAACTCAAGTCTCAGGCACAACACTTGCAGGCACAACACTTGGAGAAGACATTTCATGAAATGATCAACTTGGAAGGTCAAGGAAGTCAGGAAGAGATCAAAGGAGCTGCTCTTAGCTTTACAGGATCTGGAAATCAGGAGTCTGGAATCACCTTTTCCAACTAACACGGTGTCTCAATTGAGAAAGAAAGAGGCAACACTCTTCCAATAACTGAAATATGTTATGTTGAAAGTTAAAAAACTGTTATTCTAGAGTCTGGGATATGGCGCACACACTTAGTGCACTTAGACTTATATTCCACTTCACAGTGCTTTTACAGCCCTCTTTAAGCGGTTTATAGAGTCAATATAATGCCCCCAACAATCTGGGTCCTCATTTTACCTGCCTTGGAAGGATGGAAGGTTGAGTCAACCTTGAGCCAGTGGGACTTGAACTGCCAAACTGCTGGCAATCGGGGATGACATGATTGCAGTATTCCAATATTTGAGGGGCTGCTACAAAGAACATAGGGTGAAATTATTTTCCAAAGCACCAAGAGACAGGAAACAATGGTTGGAAACCAGTCAAATAAAGAAGCAACCTGGAATTAAGGAGAAGCTTCCTGACAGTGAGGACAGTTAAGCAATGGAAGAGCTTTCCTTCAGACATTGTGGGCGCTCCATCACTGGAGGTTTTTAAGAAGAGACTGGACAGTGACTTATCTGAAATGGTGTAGGGTCTCCTGCTTGAAAAGGGGCTAGACTAGAAGACATCAAAGATTTCTGTTCTGTTCTGTTCTATTCTATTCTATTCTATTCTATATTCACCAAATCTGTTGGCCTTTTGTAGCACAAGGATGTTGACAAGATTCCCCTTTTTCTCTAATGGATTCCTTCTTCAAAGGAACTTAGTTTGTTGGATCCTTGTTGGGACTCCATACCTGCCATGGCTGCAACCTTGGGGGCCCCCATGTTCCTTGGGCCTCCTTCCTTCTCCTCCAGGATCTGGATGAATATGCAGCCTTCAAGATGTGGGCCAGAGTCATATAGATAATGTAAATAGAGCCACTATTTGCAACCTGCTTCCCATTCAATTTATCTTGTGTCTTCACTGGAGTTTTTTGGGTGCATCTTTTCCGGCCTTTGACAGAAAAAACATGCTTTGAAAAAGAGCAGTGAAAATTCTTGTCTTCATACTGGGGGTCTATAAAGGAATAATTTTGAAAAGCACCATATTTTGGGCTTATTTTTTGCATAAATCCAAAGTGCCAAATACTATGAATGTATTTGTGACGTCCACGGTGATACATTATATATGTTCCCAAAGTTGTGGTGATCCAGACTTTCCCTGTAATGGGTCCTGAGAAAGTGTCAAGTGTTAGTTGAAAAATATTAAATGTGCTTGAAACGATAATACGTCCTATGAAGTGAACAAAGACATTAACTTTTTTCCACTGAGAAAACCTGGCATCCTTGAAGGGTTCTGGAAATCCAGTCATCGAGAATCGTTGTGATATAATGACACAAATTCCATTCCTGACAAGTAAAGGTGGAAAACTCCTCAGGAAATTCTCTCCCTCCTTTGTGTCTGGAGCAAGGAGACCAGTCAAGGTCCATCTGAAATGAAGAAGCAATTGGACAATTGCCAAATACTGAAACCCTTCTTTGGGGAACATCCAGTGGAAAAAAGGGAATGTACTTTTATCTCTCAGTGTCTCTGAAGCAATTTTATCGATAATCTGGGAAAATAATGAAGAATGCTGTGTTATATTTGAAGTCAGGTCAAGTCTAAAATGTGAGTTTTTAATATATCCAACTTCATTTTGATAAACATCTTGGAATAATTTGTTGATTGGCCATTGTTTAGAATATTAAATGCAGAATATTAGGAAGACTTTATATAAAAATAGCGCCACAGTGGTAAAAGTGCAGGACTGCAGGCTACTTCTGCTGACTTCCAGCTGCTTGCAGTTTGGAAGTTCGAGTCTCACCGACTCAAGGTTGACTCAGCTTCCATCCTTCTGAGGTCAGGAAAATGAGGACCCAGATTGTTGGGGGCAAAATGCTGACTCTGCTTAGAGACTGTAAGACACTGTGAAGCAGTCTAAGTGCTATTGCTATCTTTCTCTGCTTCTATATTTCAGATTCTTTGTGCAGCCATCTTTTTACTTTCTTCTCCAGTTATGAAAGAGACAGGGAGACCATAGTTCCTCATATAATTTCTCAGTTGTATAAGCCAAGAGAAGTTTAGCTGAAATTTTGTCTGTTCTAATAGACACAGTTTTGGGAGTTCTGTAGTTTTCATAGCTTTCATTTTGCATCAATAATTAATGATGATAATTGATGTTGATTAACATCAGACCAACAAACAAGAAGTAAACAATACTCCAATCAAGGAACTGCCAAACAGTAGACAGCCCACCAAAAACCTTCCAAGACCATTCCCACCAGCGCTTGCAAAGCAAGTCACTAGAAGATAAAATTGAGAGCATTCCCCATTCTTCACTAACACTGATAATGTTACTTACTTTGGGTAATGAAAGATCTGCAAGAAAATAACCAAACTCAGAAAGCAACAAGAAACCCTTATTTGAACACCGAGCTACAAATATTCCCCTTTATCAATTTGCCCCCATCCCTCTATTGATGCAGCCTAGGTCTTCATTGGCTTTTTTGGCAGCTATAGCATACTGGTGTCTCATATGTAAGTCAAGGTTCAGTAGGACACCTAGATTTCTCTCACAGTTGTTACTGCTCAGCCAGGCATCCACTATTCTATAACTGTGGATTTAGTATTTCTTCTCTAGGAATAGGACCTTGCTTTTCTCACCACTGAATTGCATTTCATTGAATTGGGCCCAGTGATTAAATCTATCAAAATCCTTCTAAATCTTGAGTCCATTTTCCAAAGTGTTAGCAATTTCCCCCGGCTTGGTGTCATCTGCAAATTTGATGAATTCCTCTCCTTTCCTGTGATGACCCAGGGTGGGATACACAGCCACAAAAAACGGGTGAAGCCCCTTTTATTCTTTCACTTTGCAAGATCCGAATATCCTTGACTGGAGGCAGAAAACTCCCACACAAGCAGTTACAAGAAGGAGGAAATGCTGTTTAAATTATAAAGAGTAAAAAACAACACAAACCAGGCAAGATAAGGGCTTGAAGACATCTACAGATATCAGAACACACACTGGGAAGGACACCAAACAGAGAGGAATAATAAATTAGAGATATTTCCATACTTTTTTACCAGCACTCGCCCATACGTATGTCTGTCCTCTTATCCAGTTGTCACAGCTGCAGCCCATGAAAAGGATCAAGGCCCTCTCCTTCCCAGTAGACCACAACTCTCCCTTATCCTCTCCTCCCTGCATGCCCAAGGATGGAGAGGGGATGTACCTGGGTCCTCCTCTGACTGCCCAGCCAGCCTCCTCCACAGCATCCAGAGCCACACTTCCACTCCTTGTCAGCTGTTCCTCCTCTCCCTCAGTGTCAGTCTCCACCAGGGGCATGACATTTCCTCTCTTCTATATCACTTTTGAAGATGTTGAAGAACACTTAGGTATGAAGGGGGCCCATGACAGAATCTTGGGGTACCACACTGCATTATTTCCTCCATATGGATGCAATACTATTGAGGACTACACTAGTGGTGGAATTCAAACATTTTTTTTACTATTGGTTCTGTGGATGTGGCTTGGTGGGCATGGCAGGGAAAGGATACTGTAAAATCTCCATTCCCATCCCACTCCTGGGAGAAGGTTACTGCAAAATCCCATTCCCTCCTCACCCCACTAACCTGCTTTCTAACTCCATTCTCCTGTGCAGGGCAACAAAAGAAGACCCAGCTGATCAACTGAGGCTCAGGAGGCAGAGAATAGATAGGAGTGGGCCCAGTCAAAGGTGGCATTTACTGGTTCTCCAAAATACTCAAAATTTCCACTACCAGCTCTCCAGAACTGGACAGGACCTGCTGAATACCACCTGCTGGATTACATGCTGAGTGCGGCTGGTTAGTCAAAACTCTTTCTAAATCTCGAGGAACCATCTCACCCCAAAAGAATTGGCTGGCCCCATTTGTGCCAGCAGAGGAGGCATCCTGCAGAATCCTTCAATCAGGAAAATCTGGTTGGCTAGGTCCAGAAGAAGAATGTTCTCTGCCATTGCTCCTGCCCTTTGGAACATCTTGTCCTCCAGAATAAGATCAGTTCCCACTGTTCTGACCTTTTGCAAGAGCCCGAAGACCAGGCTTGGTCACTTGGCTTGTGGCCCTAATGGGGAAGTGTCATGTTGGAGGTGGTTGATTGATCAATAGTAGATCTCACCTCCCAGCCTACTCATCCTTCTCTCTCCCACCCCATGTTTTATTTATAGTTGGTAATTTGTATTTTTATTGTATTTTAGTGCTATTACAAAGCTGTTTTTGGTAGATGTATCAATTTTAATATTTTAAGCTGCTCAGAAACACTTTGCAGTGAAATAGGTGGCAAACAATTTTAATAAATAAATGAATAAATAAATCTTGCTTTGGCAAGAAATTATTTGTTATTTACTCACCAAGCTATTAACTCTACTCAATAGGAACTTAGCATCTCTTTTAGCCATAATATCTATTTGACCAATGGGACAATAACTGATTATTTTTATATTCTTTTTTATATTTAGAAAATATTATTGTCATCTTCCATTATAGGAGGTATTATTATTTATACATACGTGTAAATCAACCTGTCAATAGTGGGACTCACAATATAAGATTTTTTGTGTGTGAAAAGTTCATCTTGTAGAAAATAAACTCTATGGACTCTGTTGCTCTTCGAGCTTTAATGATAAATTTAATTCTAAGTACAAAAGGTAAAAATAGTTGACATGTTGGCTAATATGCTTGTAATTTTTTTAAATAAAGTGATTAATTAATGGCAGTGGTCCTTATGAGGCTTTAGGACACATATGTTTATCAATGGTGGATAAGATTGGAATTAACAGAGTAACAGAATTGGAAGGGACCTTGGAGGTCTTCTAGTCCAACCTCCTGTTTAGGCAAGAAACCCTACACTTCAGACAGATGGTTATCCAACATCTTTTTAAAAACTTCCAATGTTGGAGCATTCTCAATTTCTGGAGGTAAGTTGTTCCACTGATTAATTGTTCTAACTGTCAGGAAATTTCTCCTTTGTTCTAAGTTGTTTCTCTTCTTAATTAGTTTCCACCCATTGCTTCTTGTCCTGCCCTCAAATGCTTTGGAGAATAGCTTGATTCCCTCTTCTTTGTGGCAGCCCCTGAGATATTGGAACACTTCTATCATGTCTCCCCTAGTCCTTCTTTTCATTAAACTAGACATACCCGATTCCAGCAACTGCTCTTTATATGTTTTATCCTCTAATCCCCTAATCATCTTTGTTGCTCTTCTCTGCATTCTTTCTAGAGTCTCAACACCTTTTTTACATCGTGGCAACCCAAACTGAATGCACTATTCCAAGTGTGGCCTTACCAAGGCATTATAAATTGGTATTCACACTTCAAATGATCTAATTATGCAGCCTAGAACTGTGTTGTCTTTTTTGGCAGCTGCTGCACACTGTTGGTTCATTTTTAAATGGTTGTCTACTAGGACTCCCACAGTTACTACTATTGAGCAAGGCACCACATATATTGTACCTGTGCTTTTGATTTTTCTTGTCTAAATGAAGAACCTTATTTTTTTCACCACTGAATTTCATTTTGTTAAATAGAGCCCAATGTTCAGGTCTGTCAAGATCCTTCTGCATCTCAAGCCTATCTTCTGGAGTGTTGGCTATTCCTCCCAGCTTGGTGTTTTCTGCAAATTTGATGAGTTCCCCATCTATCCCTATTATATGTCCTATTTTAGTCATGGCTCAGGCAGGAAACCCTAGCCCATTTCGGACAAATGGTTGTCCAATCTCCTCTTAAAAATTTCCAGTGTTGGAGCATTCACGTCTCTCTCACAATTATTTTCATGAATATGATATTTTTTCAGTATTATCATTTTTCTAAGATCATGCTCAAGGTTGATTCAGCCTTCCAACTTTCTGAGGTCTGTAAAATGAGGACCCAGATTGTTGGGGGCAAATGCTGATGTTGTAAACCACTTAGAGAGGGCTGTAAAGCTCTGTGAAGCAGTATATAAGTCTAAATGCTATTGCTATCATACAAATTATGAGCTTTCTATCAGTGTTACACTATCCTATTGTACAGAATCCTTTGCTTGGATGCAGAGTCTCTCCTCACCTTCACAAGTATGCATCAGAAGCCCCCAAAGCAATAGATATGCTATCAAGAGAGGATATGACTGTTTTAATACATGCTCCCATTCTAACATGTATCCCAGTTCTCAGCCATGACACTTACATAGGTGTCATAGTGAAAAGCAGCTCTAGAACTCCATTGAGAAGATACGTTTGGATCTATCCTGCACCCACTACCACCCCACTCACTTTATTATACATAAAGAAACACACACACAAACCTGTGGGACTTTGTAGGGGCCTACTAATGTTGACATCTGGATGGAAATCTCCCTGTCAGCTGCATCAAGAAGAGCCAAAATGTTGTCCTTCTTTCCACAGCTATAGTTGGGAACATTGGCTTCTCCAGTAGAGAGCATGTCCAGCAAAACATCTGAAGTGCCAAGAGTTTTCAAATAGTTGTCATGGATACTGTAGCCAAGTGTGAGATTGCACAGGAGCTGGATATTCTTGTTGATCTCTTGAATGGTGAAAATAAAGCGTTCTATTCCTTTGCGATCATAAGGTACACTAGCATAAAACATGCTTTGATTAATACAAGCATCATCAACAGCAGTAATAAAATACTTTTCCCTCCAATGTCATTCTCTTTATCAAAACATGACTATTGAGTTTGAAGCCAATACTTATTAAAAACAAGAGGCAAATGATAGTCACCCATCAAATTTAATATTTGTAAATGTTGAGAAAATGGAAAGCAGATAAGGATCACAATTAGTCTATTATTTATAGCAGAGTCATTTTCATCAGCATAGTACCCTGTCTGCAAAATAATTATTTTTTTAAAGTACAACCGTGATAAAAGGAAGAGGATATTTCACAAGTGACTCAGAAAAGCTGTTCTAAAAACAAGTCATCCTCTATTCCTATAAAGGATCAGACATTCAATATCAATGAGCAGTTATAAAAATATAAAAATATTGGTTTAACTACAACAATCACTACTTTAAACAAAAGTCAGTATTCAAGTCATGAATTCTAGACTGGATGTGGCAAGGAAAATAATGTGGATTTCTTTTAGGCATTTTTTTCTGCTCCATCTTTATGTTTGTGTGTCTTTCCATACAAACAAAAGAGAAAATCCATGGAAATCTGATCAATCAACAAAATTAATCACTTCCTGAAATATAGTATAGTAAGCAGAATAAGGAAAAAATAATGAGAGTTTTAGAACTGCAGATGGAAGGAATACAATTTCATTGCACTGAATAACTTACAAGTGAGATTGAGTATAAGGAAGACAGTCGAAAAAAAGACTTCTCTGGTTTTGTGTTGCTGCACTGGAGACTATACCGATGAGATGGTCTCCTGGCCTGTAGTAGCTCCACAGTCTTTCTTTATCCTGGTACACCATATTGAGTGGGCACTTCATTCTAAGCTTCCCAGAGACTGGCTGGGACACCAGTAGCATCAAAAGCAGAAGCAGAATATGCATAATTCATGGAGCTGAATCAATCGCCTGTTTCCAAAGAAGAGTTAGATTATCTCAAAGCACTCTCAGAAAATGGACCTCCAGTGTCTTTTCTTATTGAAACAGAAACAAACTGAGCTTCATCTGGAAAAGAGGAAAAGGTACATTCAGCAGCACAGCCCCTGCCTGTGTCCTAAATCTTGTGCAAACCATTCAGCATGAGTAGAGGCTTATATCTTCTTCTGATGCAAGATCTATTCCACGTTGCTTCAGTCTGACATCATGTCAAAGGCAGACACTAGAAAAGTAGCAATAGAAGTCTTAAAGCCTAGGATTGTGATAATTACCGTGGGTGATAATTTGTCCTCTTCCAGGGCTCCCCATACAGAAGGGTAGTCAGAGAAAAGGATTCTTGTGAAATGTTGCAGATAAATCCCTGGAGACACCTTTCTATATAATGGCTGTTATCCTTCCTGTCAGGACATGTACAAAAAGTGTTGCTCGAGGAAGATGCTCCAATATGCAGGGAATTGACTTTTGCTGTCTGCCATTTTGGCATATGGTCTCCAGAGAATACTAGAGAAGATCACCCTGAGCTATGCAGTTTGGTGGCAGTCTAGGTTCTTCACACTTAACTCTAATACTCTCTGACATTTTCTGCACCCTTGAACCCTGCCTAATGTTAAGAGCGTGTCTTTGTGATTTTCTTTTTTATGAGATCCTCAGATATTAATCCTAATTTGGCTCTGATTTTAAAATTCCTTGTGCCTGAAGTGACATTTCATTTCTATCTGTTCTAGAAGTATATTTTTTGGATGAAAGCTGACTAGGAGGCAGGGAAGTGACAATCTGTAGACTGTATTCTTGAGTAAATAGGGAGAAATTTAAAGAAGGGATAGAAATTTTTACTTTTATTTTCCTGGAGTCCCTGTTGTCCTTCAATATTCCTGGAAGACATTGAAGTCCTTTATATTTTGAAGTTTCATAGTTTATTAAATAACGAATGGATTGTCAGTATTCCAACCAAACTCTCCATCCCAAATTCAGCACTCAGAGACAAAGTCCATCCAAATAAGAATTATTAGAGAAGTCATATTGGCACTGTTAGGAATGCACATCTGGGGAAAATCTGAATCTGAATTCCCACATTTCCTTCCTGCTACACTAAAACTCACACCCAGTCCCTGTTGATGATTTTTTAGTCACATTCTCCAATCCACCTCAATTCTGAACTCCTGCCAAGTGCAGTCACTCCCCTCCAAACTCCAGTGACTTGACGTTGAGCTTTTGTGAAAGAATGTTGTTGTGGCTGTCCTTCCTCCTCACTATTCTCTCATTCCTACAGCTGCCTATTCCCCCTGTGGCAGCCCTAAATCTGAATCAAGATGGATCCAGGGCTGACAGGCTGCTTCCCCTCAAGTGATGATAATGTCCTGAAATGAAACCAATGACAGGAGGTTAAAATCCACACCAACTAACCACCCCTTCCTCCCCCAGGAGGCCCCTTTGGCTTATTGGGAAATTTTTCCTGAAACTGCTTCACTAATCTATCTGCTTTTACATCGCAACTTTTTACCCAAGTAGCTTCAGACAAAGGGTATCCCTTCCCATGAATGAGATATTGTAATTAGCCCAGAGGTGGTATTCAACAGGTTCTGAAGAACCGGTAATGGAAATTTTGAGTAGTTCAGAGAACCGGCAAATGCCTGATTTAACAGATTTAACAGATAATTAGAGTTGGAAGGGACCTTGTAGGTCATCTAGTCCAACCCCCACCCACCCAAGTGGAATACCCTACACCATTTCTGACAAATGGCAGTCCAATCTCTTCCTGAAAGTCTCAAGTGATGGTGCTCCCACAACTTCCGAGGGCAACTTCTGTTCCATTGGTTGATTGTTCTCACTGTCAGAAAATTTCTCCTTATTTCCAGGTTAAATCTCTCCTTGTCCAGTTTCCATCCATTATTCCTTGCCTGGCCTACAGGCACTTTAGAAAATAGCTTGACCCCTTCCTCTCTGTGTCAGCCCCCCAAATATTGGAAGACTGCTATCATGTCTCCCCATTACTAGACTAGCCAAGCCCAGTTCCTGTACCGTTCATTGTATGTTTTAGCCTTATTCTGTCCTGTTTCATGCACAGAGGTGGATTTGTGACTGTGCAGATGCAGATAGATAATTCCACAAAGCATCCATAACAAAGTACATTTATTGGTACATCAGGTATCTTCATAACTCACATTTGTGAGGAAGCTCTTCTATAATGACCAATCCTTTGTATATCAGCATTGCAGGTAAAAGATGGTTATTTTCCTAACCCATCACGTAGTGGTAAGATGCTTATCAGTTCATGAGTCCAGGCAAGAATGGAGAAAACCTCCCTCAACCCCTCGAGGGTCAATTTAGTGACCAATCAGGATTGCAGATGTGGCCACGTGACATGAACTACATTTCCCAGGATACCTTTAACTACACTTCCCATGATGCATTTCCTTAAGGGGACAGCTCACAATTCCTAAGTAACTATCCAACTCCCATAGACTGGCTGGGACAGTACAAGTTTCCAGTCTCCTAATCATCATGGTTGCTCTTCTCTGTACTTTTTCTAGAGTCTCAACATCTTTTTTTATAATGTGGTGAACAAAACTGGATGCAGTACTCTAGCTGTGGTCTTACTAAGTTTTATGGAGTGGTATTAGTACTTCCCTTGATCTTGATTGTATCCCTCTGTTAATACAATTTAGGATTGCACTAGCTTTTTTGGCTGCTGCTGCAGACTGCTGGCTCATATTTAGCTGGTTGTTCATTAAGACTCCAAGATCCCTCTCACAGTTACTGCTATTGAGCCTGGTTTCACTCAGTCTATATGTGTACTTTTGGTTTTTCGTGCCTAAGTGTAGGACTTTACTTTTCTCTATATTGAATTTCATTTTATTAGATACGGCCCAGTGTTCTAGTCTGTCAAGATCCATCTGGATCTTGAGCCTATCTTCTTGGGTGTTAGCTATTCCTGCCAGCTTAGTATCACCTGCAAATTTGGTAAGTTCCCCTTCTATTCCCTCATCTAAGTCGTTAGATGCCACCTCTGACCGGCCTCACCCCCATCTATTCTCTGCCTCCTGAGTCCCAGATAATCAGTTGGGTCTTCTTTTGTTGCCTTGCATAGGAGAACAGAGCTGGAAAGCAGGTTAGTGGGATGGGGGGGGGGGAAATGGGGATTTTATAGTATCCTTCCCCTGGAGTGGGGTGGGAATGGAGATTTTGCAGTATATCCTTCCCTTACCACACCCACCCAGCCATGCCCAACAAGCCACACCCACAGAACCAGTAGTAAAAAATTCTGAATCCCACCACTGAATCGGCCCCTACGTAACCAAGAATCAAGAGCCTTCTTTACTTCATAACTCTTTTCACCATGGACTATTGGTTGATCTCTAAGTCTCAGTTGGGAAGAAACAGCCAGAGTCAACAAGCTACTAAGGAAAACTGGATGCACCTTCCCCAATAACTGAGGGAGACTTAATTGCACAGTCACTGGATTTATAATTTTCAATATTCAATATTTATTTTATTTGTCAATTGTTTACGAGATAATAAGTAAAAGTGTATACATAATTATGAATACATGAAATGGGTACATATAAGAAAAATAAAAGAAAAATAAACAATAGGACAGGGACGGTAGGCACGTTGGTGCGCTTATGCACGCCCCCTACAGACCTCTTAGGAAAGGGGTGAGGTCAATAGTAGACAGTCTAAGGTTAAAGTTTTTGGGGTTTGGGGAAGAAACTACAGAGTCGGGTAGAGTATTCCAGACATTGACCACTCTGTTGCTGAAGTCGTATTTCCTGCAATCAAGCTTGGTGCGGTTAACCTTGAGTTTGTATCTGTTGTGTGCTCTTGTGTTGTTATGGTTGAAGCTGAAGTATTCATTGACAGGTAGGACATTGCAACGTATGATTTTATATACCATGCTTAAATCAGACCGAAGACGGCGTAATTCAAGGTTTTCTAGTTCTAGAATTTCAAGTCTGGTGGCATAAGGTATTCTACAATGAGTAGAGGAGTGGAGAACTCTTCTTGTGAAATATTTCTGGACTTTCTCAATTGTGCTAATATCAGATACGTAATGTGGGTTCCAGACTGATGAGCTGTATTCGAGTATTGGTCTAGCAAATGTTTTGTATGCTGTAGTTAGTAGTGTGATATTACCAGAGAAAAAGCTACGTAAGATTAGGTTAACAACTCTTAATGCCTTTTTGGCTATGTAGTTGCAGTGGGCACTAGCACTTAGATCATTAGAGGTGAGTATTCCAAGGTCCTTTACAGAGCTTGGATCATCAACAAGATCTTGACTATTCAGCTTGTATTTTATTTTCTGATTTTTTTTGCCAATATGTAAGACAGAGCATTTATTTGTTGAGATTTGAAGTTGCCATTTGTTTGACCATTCTGATACACAGTCAAGATCTTTTTGAAGGGTAGCAGTATTGTCTGTGGTATTGAACAGCTTTACAGCATCAGCGAAGAGAACGCAGTTGCTCTTAATATGATCACAGAGGTCATTTATGTTAGAGTATGAAGAGGGTTGGTCCTAGAACACTGTCTTGAGGGACACCACTATTGACAGGTACAGAATTTGATAGGACACTCCCAATTTTGACCATTTGTTGTCTGTTTGACAGGAATGCTTCTATCCAGTTATGCAGTTGTCCAGAGATACCATAGGATTTTATTTTTTGTAGTAGTTTGTCATGTACCACTGAATCAAAGGCTTTACAGAAGTCTATGTAGATTGCGTCTATTGTTTTGCCCTGATCAAGTTGTGTAGTCCATATGTTTTTGCAGTGTAAGAGTTGCAGATTACAGGATAGTTTTTTTCTGAAACCAAATTGTTTATTGGAGAGTAGGTTGTTTGTCTCTAAGTGGAGGATGATGGATTGGTTAATAATTGATTCCATGACTTTACAGGTGATGCAGCATAAGGAGATTGGTCTGTAATTTTCAACTAGGCAAGGGTCTCCCTTTTTGAAGATGGGGATGACTGTGGCTTGTGACCATAGGTTAGGCAAGGAACTGGTCCTGAAAGATTTTTCAAAGATTATGCTTAGAGGTTTGGCTATGGCAGTGGATAACTTTTTAAAGAAATAGGCACATATTCCATCCGGTCCAATAGATAGGGATGG
Source organism: Pseudonaja textilis (assembly GCF_049901715.1). Taxonomy (NCBI): domain Eukaryota; kingdom Metazoa; phylum Chordata; class Lepidosauria; order Squamata; family Elapidae; genus Pseudonaja; species Pseudonaja textilis. The sequence continues at coordinate 11,349,941 of NC_141991.1, forward strand.
TTTTAGATTGTGTAGTGCTTTTTCAACGTTGTCTTCTGTAAAATCGATATGTATTAGATCACTGTAGTTATCTGTGGTTCGGCTAGGAAATGCTGGGCATGATCCATTGCTGTTTACAAATACTGAGCCAAAAAATGTGTTAAAGATGTTGGCTTTAATGGTGTCATCGTTGCAGTCTTTACCATTAGGTCCTATCAGGGGTGGGATGAACCTTGAATCTTTTAGTTTGTTGTTTACAAAATTGTAAAAAGCACTGGTGGAATTGGTGCTTAGAAGGTTTTCCTCTTGTTTAATGTGATAATTGGTGCATTCGGTCTTTATTTGGTGGCATAAATTTTTGTATCGGCTTTTGAAATTGGCAACGTGACCAGATTTGTTTTTCTGCCAGAGTGATCTCTTTTTGGATTGAAGTTTCCTTATTGTTATGGGCAATCTGTTTTTTTGTTTTGTTTTGGGAGTAGTTGTTGGTACATATAGTTTGATGACTCTTTTGACTTCAAGTAAAAATATGTTGTAATGGTCTTCAACAGTATTGCATCCAGTGAATAGAGATTGCCAATCAAGGGATGAGAGATCGTTGTTTATAAGATCATAGTTGCCTTTTTGAAATTATAATTGGGGATCACATCATTGTGGTGGTTTTTGTGTGGACGTATGTTGAGACAAAAGTCAATCATATTGTGGTCACTGCTGGAAAAGGGTTCTTTAGTTTGTATTCCATAAATTAAATTCAAACTATTGCAGAAGATGAGATCGAGGCAGTTGTTTAGTCTAGTGTTGTTGGATACTAGTTGTTCCAGTCCCAGATTTGTAACAGCATTGTAAAAGGTTGCATGTATGGTTTCAGTTGTACATTCATTTAGGGTCCAGTCAATATGAGGCAGATTGAAATCACCAAGAAAGATAAAAAGGTATGGGCAGGATGCTGCCCATGTTAGTAGTGTATTTAGCTTGTTTACATGTTCGATGTCATAATCAGGTGCTCTGTAACATAGTAAGAATCGAATTGTGATATTTAAGGATAGTTCACAGATAATGGTCTCAGGAAGAGCAAGCTCCTGGGTAACTTGGATATTTTTTAGATGTAAGGACTTTTTGTAGAAGATAGCAACACCACCTCCTCTACGAATTTCATGATCTGATCGGTAAACATGATAGTCTCTTACTGTGGTAATGGAGTCGGGGAGAGATGCATTGAGCCATGTTTCACAGACAAATATAATGTCGAATTTAGCCATATTTAGTAGGAGGAAAAATTCAGGTATTTTATTTACAGGGCTTCTTGCATTGAGTAGCTTGCATTTAAGGCCAGCAGTAGTTGGAATTGAGGTAGTTAGGGGCGTGCGTGCCTAGTCTTGGGTGATGGTGGATTGGTTGAGGTAGGGTTGTGGTTGAAGGTTAAAGCTGAGTTGCGGGATGTGTGACTTATTTTTGATACAGTCAGCATGGTAGTCAATGTACAGGTCCTTCTCTCCATTGTCGAGACGTTTTTTGAGTTCAGTGAGGAGTACACGGGAGTGGGCACATTGCTGTATGGTTAGGTCAGGGCGACAACGGAGGTTCTTATGGTTGGTGTTGGTTTTGGCGAGTGAATTTATAGTGTAAATGAATTTGCGTTTGCTTGATTCATTTTTGCAAATGACCCTGCAGAAGCGTGGGGTCACAAAGCCGTCACTGTTTTTGAGCTCTCGGCCAATGCGGGAAATGTCAAGTATTTCATCGGGGAGATGGTTGATGCTTGATAATCACTGATGATGTTTAGGACAGTTGTGATGTCATCATTATCATTGATGCCCTCTAGACCAAATAAGATGGCGTTTGGACGTTTCCGTTCACGCTCAACAGCCTCTCTGATGAGGATTGGGATATCAATATTTGTCTGGGTTATGTTTTTTTGTGGATTGGGTTGTGGATTGGGTTGTGGTTGTTGAGTAGAGATGTGGTTTGTAGCTATTGGATGTTCAGGTTTTTGCGTTGTGTCTTTTTTTTCGAGGTTGGATAATCTTTCTTTTAAGGCGTCCAGGGATGCTACTTTGGTGTCAAGGGATGTTAATCGTGTTTCAATGGTATCGACTCTTTCCAACAGATCCAGTTTGGGTCTGCATGAATTGCAGAGATATGGAAACTCATTGGATGATTCTAGGTATTGAATCAATTGCTCGGGTAATCCCAAGCAGTCGTGATGAGTGTATTTGTTACACAGAGAACATTTGATGGAGTTTTCATTATCCTTTAGAGTTTTGTAGCATTTAAGGCATGTGCAGGAGTCTTGTGGTTCATTGTTGGGGATTAATTTCTCTTTAGGTTGTGGTTTGGCATTGGATTTTTTTCTTGGCATGGTAGGTTTGTTAAGATAGTACATTGATTGAATTAATTAATGGAACAATTTTGGGTAATCAATATAGCCAATATCACACCAATCAATCAATTGCAGTAATCTCTCTATAAGTAATCCCTATAGTAATCTCTATAGTAATCTCACTATAAGGAAGGGCCCCGTGAATTTGGGACCCATTTTGTTTGTAGGCAGCCTCAGATATTTAGTAGATATTTAGTAGACTGGTAGAATTATTGCTGGAATTGGGTATATCTAATTCACAAAAAGAAGGACTAGGGGAGATTTGATAAAAGTGTTCCAATATCTCAGGGGCTGCCAGAAAGAAGATGGAGACAAGCTTTTCTCCAAAGCACCTGAGGAAAGGACAAGAAGCAATGGGTGGAAACTAATCAAGGAGAGAAGCAACCTAGAACTAAGGAGAAATTTACTGACAGAACAATTAATCAGTGGAACAGATTGCCTCCAGAAGTTTTGAAAACCTCCAATGGAGGTTTTCAAAAAGGGATTGGACATCCATTTGTGTGAAATGGTATAGAGTTTCCTGACTGAACAGGGGTTTGAACTAGAAGACCTCCAAGATCTTTTCCAACTCAATTATTCTGTTGTTCTGACCTATGGTCAAATTACTTCCCACTATACTTTTCTATCTTTTCGATGGGACCAACACCATATCCAACCATTCAAGATCCAAATCAGATTGCACTAGGATCCGAAGGAACTACCGGACTATTTGTCTGGAGTCCTGCATTTGATTCCACAAAAAGTAGGCTGTTGAGAATAGAGGAATTTCCCCTCCTTTGAAAAAAAAAAGAGTATTTCCCTGTCAATGAGTAGATGTTATAACCAACAACATCCATTTCTTTCTTTCTTTCTTTTTGGAAACTAGGAACAAATAAGATACATAGTGCTAGGGCAGACAGTCTGATGAAAAATGGTAAGACCACCTATATCCTAACCCTTTCAGGAAGCAGAGGCTATAGAAAAATATAGTAAAACTATAGGTGAATTTGATTAGGTACAGAATGCTGAAAGCTATTTTTTTAAATTTTTACTCTTATTTTCTCTTCTTAATAAGCTGCAATACTTTCTTCAAGCAATGGGTGAGTTCTATTCCTTTCCTTCTGTCCTATTATAGACCCTGGTTCAATGAAAAGGGCTCCATCACACTTTGTTCAGCTGCCACTTGGGGGCTGGGCAGAAGGTGGCCAAGCTGCTTGACACCCAGAGCCAGTCCCCGAAGAGAGCTCAGAACATGAGTTGCCACCTCAGTTACACAAGGTGCAGCTTGTTTTATTCTCTGGTATTAGTAGTGTGACAGGAAGGGCATCTGGCCAGTAAACACTCAGCTCCATTCAGTTGCCCAGACTCCGCCTTGCAAAGGATTAGGGAAGTGGTGGGATTCAGATTTCTTTTACTACTGGTTCTGTGGGTGTGGCTTGGTGGATGTGACTGTTCTGAGCCAAACCTTTTTCCAAGAGAGCAAACACAAGACAAAGGCAGCAGCACAACCTTTTAATGTTTCATCTATGAATTCTGTTTCTTCACAGATAAAAGGCTGCTTCCAACTAATTAGCTCTGACAAGAAAGAGCCTTGCCAAGTTTTGCAAGACTACCAAAAAACAACAGATAATGGTTTACACCACAAGAGTCTTCAAATACCAATTGTAATGTCCATGAGACTGAGTTTCAAAATGTCTTTGCTTCCTACAAAGAATGTTTGCTGCACAGCTGCCTTTTATCTTCTTAAAGGAGGGCAGCCTTACTCCTGAGTCGCCCATGCTGTTGTAGCTGCTCTTTCCTGTGAGCAATCCTGCATGCATGCGCACTTGGCACAGGCTCCACGGGAACCTCCTCATTGCTGCTGCCAGCCCCCACAATCTCTGAAGGCAGCAGTCCACTTCCTAATGGTCCTGGCCCCTCATCTGAATCCTTGCTCTCCTCAGCCATCCACACCTGCTGCCGGCTAACCACAACAGTGACAGGGAAGGATACTGTAAAATTTCCAGTCAGAGGTAGTATTTGCCAGTTCTCTGAACTATACAAAATTTCCGCTACTGGTTCTCCAGAACTGATCAGAACCTGCTGAATATCACCTCTGGATTAGGGGGGTCATTAAAAGATGACCATGATTAGCAGTGGGTGTGGTATGTTATCTTCCAAAAAGAAGGAATCTCTCATATCTTAAATAAGTCATTATTGGGGACATGAGGATCCAAATTGTTGGGGGCAATATGGTGACTCTGTAAACCACTTACAGAGGGATGTAAAGCACTGTGAAACAGTATGTCAGCATTCCAACTAACAAACTCCAAACCAATAAACTCTGAGACAGGCATTTTCTCAAAGTTCCATTTTGTTAGAGTTGTCATATTGGCACATATGGGAAAACCTGAATCTGAGAGTTCTGGGTTTTCCCTACCCAAAAGAGAAATCAAAGATTCATCCCCTGCACCCACCAGTCCATCACATGGCCCAATCAAATCTTCATTTAAACTGGAGACATCTCCCCAGACACTCCCCTCCAGGTGCAGGGTAACATGTCCTTGACTCTCTGAGAAGGAATGCTGTGGTGTCTAGTCTTCCACCTCTCTATGAAACCCCACTCCCAAATTTCCAGGCAGTAAATGTGGCAGCCTCGAAGTGTCTAAGTAAAATATGGCTTCCAAGGCTGACACAGTATATAAGTCTAAGTGCTATTGCTATTAAAAGGAGGGTCAAGGATAGCACAATAGCTGGCATGACCATGTATCAAAACTCACCCACTGGAGATAATCCATGAAGAGGGTGAAAGTTAGTCTGGAGCTTAAGGGAATGGGGACTGTGGAGAAAGAGCACATCAGGAGAAAGATTCCCTACTTTGATCATTAGATGTTCCTTTGTGTTTAGATCCGGCCTCAGGATGATAATATAGCACTTGGGGAAGAAGATGCAACCCAATAGCCCAATACCAGAGGCCAAGATGGAGAAGACCTGCATAGCCACCATGTATTTCCCCTTAGTGCTCAGGTAGGTGGGCAGGAAGGAGACACAGACACTACAGAAGACCAGCATGCTGAAGGTGATCAGCTTGGCTTCATTCAAGGCCCCAGGGAGATTCCTGGCCAGAAAAGCCACTGTGAAACAGATGGCAGCCAGAAAGCCTATGTAGCCAAGAGCTATATAAAACATGGTGTCAGAGCCTTCATTGCACTTAAGGATGATCTTTCCAGGCTGGAAGTGGAAGTCAGTGTCAGGGAATGGGGGAGAAACTCCAAGCCAGATAGAGCAGATGAAACTTTGGACAGCAGAGCAAGACAGGATGATGGAGTTGGCCAAACTCTTCCCCAACCATCTCTTCACTCGGTTTCCTGGTTTTGTTGCAAGGAAGGCCAGCACAACTGTGATTGTTTTGGCCAACACAGAAGACACAGCTACTAAGAAGTCAATGCTGAACACTGTTTGTCGCAGAAGACAGGTGGCTTTCCTTGGTCACCCTATAAAGAAAAAAGAGGACAAGAAACAAAGAAGGAGGGAGACCAGGAGGATGTAGGAGAGGTCCCGGTTGTTGGCTTTCACAATAGGAGTTTCTAGGTATTTAAGAAATATTATTAAAATGAATGCTGTAGCTAGGAACAAGAATAGGGCAAAGGAGATCAGGATGATGCCCAGATTGTCTTCAAAGGACAGGAAGATTATTCTTTTTGAGATACATTGGATTTGGTTCTTGGTCAGATATTGATCATCTGGACACTTGATGCATTCTTCACTATCTGAGAAAGCAAAAATAATAAGTGTTTTTTTTATAACTGTCCTCTTGCCTTTCTAGAAAGATTTCTTTGGATATAAATAAACATATGTAACATTTGTCTGGTTTCCCATTTCAAACCAAACTTTGGGCAGCTTACAACCCAGCACGAAAACTGAACATATGCAAGTATAAAAACAAAACAAAACCCAAAAGGTATACCTTATCCAACCACCCTTAACCGATGCAACTCAACACATTCTCATCCTGCAGAGACTCACCACAACCCTGAGGGAATAACCAGGTCTCCAGAGTGTTAGGAGGGAGGATGTAAGGTCTTGCCTCTCCAATCTCCCAAGAAAGCAGGACTCTTGAAACTGAAGTTGGTCCAAAAGGACCGTTTATTGAAAGGCTTGTGATTAGCAAGAGATCTAGGTAGGAACTAAAGTTTCCCACTTAAAAACAGCAATTTAAAGCAGTGCTAACCAAACTGCTCCCACAGTACAGCAATGCAGGAAACAGAAACAGAAACTTCACATAGAGATCTCTCCAATCCTCCCGCTTCCTCCCACCAGAATGCCAGCATCCCAATAGAAATATATGGGGCCTGACACAGGGGGCCAGTTGGATTTCAATAGGGATGAAATCCAACAGTCAGCAGTATTGAGAGTTTTGAAGTGATAATTCAGCACCAGAAAAATAAACACAGGTGGCTGATGCTTCATTTAACATCTTTATAAACATAAGTAGATTTTACCACCCAGTTGTAGATTTCTCCAACACGGAGCAAACTCAAACAGAAACATATTGAAAGTTCAGAGCAGAGCTCCAGTCTTCAGCAAGCAAGCAAGTTAGTTTCATCTTCAGTAGACAGACTCAGAGCTCAACATAGCTGCAGAGTTGCAGAGCTTAATATAGAGCCATGCCTAAGCTACTTTTAGTTTCAGTTTTCAGCCTAGGTTACTTCTAGTTTCAGTTTCCAAACAGTTCTCATTGGCTGATTTAGTTGCTATGCCTATTCATTGGCAGACCTTGTTACCATGCTCTATTCCAGTTCATGAATATACTCTAACAAGGAGTTGAGGACCCACAAAGTGGCAAGGTTTTAGGGAAAAGACCTGGACCATACTTATTATACTTGCTCTGGTGGCAGGAGATAAATGCATCATCCCATGCCCTGTATTGCTTTAAATCAGGGGTCTCCAACTTTGGCAACTTTAAGACTTGTGGACTTCAACTCAGCAAAGCTGGCTAAGGAATTCTGGGAGTTGAAGCCCACGAATCTTCAGGTTTTCAAGGTTGGAGACCCCTGCTTTAAAGTGAATGCAATGGCACTTTGAAAGAAACTAGGAGTCTGTGTAGTTCACCCAACAGGGGTGTAATATGGAAGAACATAGGAAAACTTGGGGAACTTCCCTCAGCTTTGGAGGTGGCGTTGTGTATGAGGGGGCATTAAGGAGTTGGGAGCTCCTTTAGTATTGAGAATATACAGGTTGAAAACATACAGAAACACAGTTGAGCTTCAATACATTTTATAACTTGCCCTTTCATCAAAATATTCTGGGTGAATCCACATGTACGAGGCCTGCTCTTTTCTTTGGTGTTCTCCACCTTTCTGAATGGAGATGGTCCCCTCTGGACAAGGAACACAGTCATAGCAGAAAAATGGTTCTCCCTCTCGTTTCTGCTTAACAAATCCAGAAAGGCAGCTTTCCACACATTTGGACAGAGGCAGGGACTAAACAGAGAAACAAGGAACGCCAAGGAAAATGTGTTAATACTCAGCATACATGGAAAATAAAAGTAGATATGAACACTAGTCAAGTAGACTCTGGGTCTCACTCAAATAAATATGGAATCACTGACTCATTCCAAATAGAAGTAAGCCAGGTGTGTCAAATTTGATTTCTTTTTTTATATATATAAAAGGTTTTATTTTTTAAGACAAACATATACAAACAAAACATAAAAACATCTTCCATTTTATATACATGCAGTGTATCAGTTGGTTATAAATCTTTTGTGCTATCCTTTCGTAGTCATTACTCACAGTTTATATAAATTTTCACATTGTCAAACTAACGTATGCATATATATTTATCAGTTATTAATCATCCATGACTAAACTATTTATTCCATCATTTTATATGAGATATTCCAAATCTTATTTTGAAATTTATATTGTACTTTCATCCAATGGTTATATATATCTATATTATATTTTTTATTAATCTATTAAACTTTTATTACAAAATTATCTAGTCTATTACATTACCGTGTCTTTTTATTCAACCATTGATCAAACATGATTTCGTTGAGGGCTGCATCAGGGTTCTGTTTGACCTCAATGGGCCACGGTGGGCATAGCCAGCTCGACTTCACTCATCGAGGCTCCATTTTCAGTCGCGATGGCCTCCTGCAGCCCTCTACCAGCAAAAAACAGAGCTTGGGCTCTGTTTTTGTTGGAAGAGGGCTGCAGGAGGCCATCACATCTAAAAATGGAGCGGGGGGGGCACAGCAGGCCAGTCTTTTGCTGTTTCCAGGGAGGCCCCATAGACCAGATTTAAGCACTGCGTAGGCCAGATTCAGCCCACAGGCCTTGACTTTGACCCCCCTGATATAGACGATATAACTAGTGGCAGATTCTTTATTCAGTTCCTGTCATATCTGCTGTTATGTCCTTGGAACTGACCAAAGTTCCCAACCAAGTCCGTCTATACTGTGGGGGCATTTACAGCTCCCATTGGCTGGCTCCCTTCGACAGCCGGCTATAAAAGCCGGCTGCTAGGTCAAGCCAGCCGCTGTTGGCTGAGCATGTCTGCTTGTTAGTATGCAGACGCGACAGCCCTTTATTCTGTTGAATAAAGCCTTTACTTGTGAATGCTCTGGTTTGGTCTCTCATTCCTTAATCTATAATACTGGCGACGAGGATGGGATCGACTAACCAGAAGCATTCCATTGAGCTGAAATCACGATAGGCAACTGAACCGCAGCCGCGAAGCAGAGAGCTCGGTCAGTTCACTAGTTAGCTAAGTGAAAGTGAAGCGTCTGTAGCCGCTCGCACAGAAAGCTACAGTGAGAGAGAGTGAAGTCAGGCGCTGAAGCTACAGCCGCCCCGCTCAGGAAAAAGAGCGCGGAATTCAAACTGCTGTCGTTTGAATTCGAAACGCAAGTGAAGCCCAGCGCGAAATTTGAATCTCTGTCAACGCATCCGCCAACACTTTCCGGGGCGCGAGATTCAAATGATCGCTGATAGTCACAGTGTTACAGCAAGAACCTGTAACGCTCACTAGCACAGAGCTGAAGTCATCGAGCCAGGTGAACCACTGCAGCCACAGCCGCCTGCGCTCACGTGAGCACGTATTGGGCCTTCGTATACCCAGAGAGAGAGGGCAGTCTACCCTTGACTAGGCGCCAATATGAACGCTAACCCAGCATTTCCGCCTTTTAAACTGGATGAAGAGAAGTGGGACTCTTATAGAAACCGGTTCAATCACTATATTGATGCCATCGGTCTGGCTGACGCAGCGGAACACCGAATAAAGTCATATTTCCTCAGCTACTGTGGAGCTGCAGTCTTCGATACCGCAACAGCCCTCCTTGCTCCACGAGAAATCAAGAGCGTTCCATGGCCTGAGCTGCTGGAAACACTTTCAAATCATTACTCCCCTAAACCTTCGCAGATCGCGAGGCATTTTGCCTTCCGGATGAGGAAGCAAGCAGATGGGGAATCCATAAATCAATACATGGCCGCCCTGAGGACAGCAGCTCTCCACTGCGAGTTCAAAAATTACCTGGACGACATGTTACTCGATCAACTCGTATGTGGAGTCAAAGACTTAAAACTACAGAGGCGTTTGCTGGCCAGAAAAGACCTCAACCTCTCCCAAGCGGTTGAAGAAGCCTTAACTGCAGAACTAGTGACCCAGTCAGCCGCTGAAATCCAAGGGACCACCCCCAAGCCCAGCTCTGCCACTGTTCACTCCGAGGAAGTGGTGAGTGAAGAAGACCCCATTGAACAGTCGGAAGTTCATCGTCTCAAACCCTTGAGGCGATCACAGGTAGGGGCAAGGCGTGGGAACAGCAACGCACCAAAGCACATCCTGTTATGCCTGTCCTGCAGGGGTCCCCATGCCCGGACGGCGTGCAGGTTCAGAAACGCTACCTGCAACAACTGCAACAAAAAAGGTCACATCGCCCGAGCCTGCCAGGCAACACACGTGGCATCGCAAAGGTCTGCGTCCTCTTACTCTCCTCCGGAGCCACCAAGGCAAGTAGAGAACTGTTATACTTGCTACCAAGCTAATCACACTTTTCTGACACCTAATAAAATCACACTTTCTATTCATTTAGAAGGTAAACCTTGTCTCATGGAGGTCGATACCGGGTCAGCGCTCTCGATCATCTCGTGGAACACTCTCAAGAAAATCCGGCCCAGCCTGTCTAGGAGCCAACTCCAGAAGAGCCGCCTCACCTTGAGGGACTATCAAGGGAAGAATATTCCAGTACTCGGAAAAGGCAAGTTCCTCGTTAAATTCAAATCCTTTAAAGGCCATCTGCCTTTAGTGGTTGTTGATGGTGCCCTCCCTAGCTTGTTGGGGTTGGATTGGTTCCCCTATCTCGGTCTTGGCTTAACGGGAGTCCATACTGTCTCAACTTCAGACATTGACTCCCTACTTGCAGACTACACTGATGTGTTCAGCAACGAATTAGGGTGTTACAATGGCACACCCATTTCTTTTTCAGTGGACCCCCAAGCAGTTCCCGTCCGTTTAAAACCGCGTAGAGTACCATTTGCACTACGCCCTAAACTGGACACGGAACTGGACAAATTACTCAAACAGGGGGTGATTGAGCCCACGGATTTTGCTAAATGGGAAACCCCAATTGTCACACCCCTTAAGAAGGATGGCAGTTTAAGAATTTGTTCTGATTATAAGACCACAATTAACCGCTACCTACAGGTTAGCGCTTACCCAGTCCCGGTAATCCAGCACTTACTCCACACATTTGAGCCTGGCACCATTTTCGCCAAATTGGATATGTCACAGGCTTATCAGCAGTTTCCTGTTGACAGTCAAACCGCCAATTTACAAACTATTGTCACTCACAGAGGGGCATTCAGGTGCAGGCGTCTCCAATTTGGCGTTAGTGTTGCCCCAGGCATTTTTCAGTCATTAATGGAACGAATACTCCAAGGCCTCCCTGGCGTGGTTCCTTATTTTGATGACATATTGGTCTCAGCCAGGGACAGGCCCCAACTCTTCCAAAGAGTCAGAGCGGTTTTAGACAAGTTCAGACAGCATGGCCTCAAGCTAAAAAGGGAGAAGTGTGCCATCGCCACTAAACAGGTGGACTTTCTTGGGTATAGAATAGATGCCTCTGGCATCCACCCGGTAGAATCTAAAGTTAAAGCAATTCACGAGGCACCCACGCCTTCCACAAAGTCTGAATTACAGGCTTTCCTAGGCTTATTAAATTTCTACGCTTCGTTCCTACCCCACAAAGCGTCAGTAGCCGAACCGTTACACAGACTTTTAGACAAAAACGCACCGTGGCATTGGGGACCCAAAGAGGAGTATGCTTTTAAAGCAGTCAAATCGCTGCTCACCTCTGACGCTGTCCTAATCCAATTCGACCAGCGCCTCCCTTTAGTCTTAGCAGCAGACGCATCACCCTTCGGGATCGGGGCTGTCTTAAGCCACAGACTCCCCAACGGCTCCGAGGCACCAATCGCTTTCTTTTCCAGAACCTTTTCACCAACCGAGCGTAATTATAGCCAAATTGATAAAGAGGCCCTAGCCGCAGTGGCTGCGGTAAAAAAATTCCATGAATTTCTTTTTGGTCACAAATTCGAACTCATCACAGACCACAAGCCGCTCCTGGGGCTATTGTCAGGGGACAAACAAACACCCCAAGTCTTGTCACCCAGGATGACAAGGTGGACCTTATTCCTGGCGGCCTACTCGTACAAACTCGTTCACCGGCCGGGAAAAACCCTAAGCCACGCCGACGCCCTCAGCCGCTGCCCACTGCCAACCCCTGTAGAGGACCCGGCTCCGGTCCATGCCATCTTCGATGTCAGCGAGCTCAACCTACCTGTCACCTCAGGCGACATCGCCTTTCACTCCAAAAAAGACAAAACAATCGCCCAGGTTCTGGACTGGGTACAGAGGGGGTGGCCGGTCACTAATTTCACAACTGAATTCACATCATTTAAAACCCGCCAGCAAGAGCTTTCCAGTTTACAGGGCTGCCTGTTGTGGGGAACCAGAGTCGTCATTCCAAGCTCCCTGCGCACACCTGTTCTGAAGGCGCTGCACGAGGGTCACCCAGGCGTCGTCCGAATGAAAGCGTTGGCTCGAAGTTACGTCTGGTGGCCGGGCATGGACGACGAGATCGCCAAATGGGTAAGCTCTTGCTGACCCTGTCAGGAATCCAGGCCAGCACCGCCAATCACCACCCCAACCAAGTGGGAGAGTGCCAATGCACCGTGGTCACGGCTGCACGTTGACTTGGCCGGGCCAATGCACGGCAAGACCTTCTTGGTGGTCGTGGATTCGTATTCCAAGTGGATCGATGTGGCCCTACTACCCACGACCACCACCCGGGCAGTTGCCCAAGCCCTGACCCGTCTATTTGTAACACACGGGCTGCCTGACACTCTAGTCTCGGACAATGGCCCACAATTTACGTCTACAGAATTCAGCCGGTATGTCACCAACCTGGGCATCCGGCACATCTTAACGGCCCCCTTTCATCCTGCCAGCAACGGGTTGGCGGAGAGAGCTGTTAGGTCAACAAAGGAGGCGTTGGCCAGATTCAATCAAGAGGACTGGCACTCTAAGCTCTCCCGTTTTCTCTTGAGCCAACACACGACCCCCTGTACGGTTACAAACAAGTCTCCTGCCGAGCTCCTAATGGGCAGACGTCTGAGAACGGTGTTAGACAGGCTGCATCCCTATTATTGCCCTGACACTCCTATCAGGTCTGACAGCAGGGTCAGAGATTTTGTGTTGCAGGACCCAGTGTTTGTCAGGAACTACGCCGGCGATCCGCTATGAGTACCCGGGAGAGTCGTGGCCATCACCGGTCCGAGATCGTACCAAGTGCAACTGGAGGACGGGCGAGTTTGGTGGAGACATCTGGATCAGATAAGGAAGCACCAGAGTGGTCATGCCAATGCTGAACCATGGACTCCTGTTGATCTCCAGTCGCCACACCAGAATCCGATCGGGGACCATCTGAGGGGCCAGTCACCACCGACCGAGCGAGTGGAACGGACGGTAGACCGGGACCGTCCGCCAGAGACGCCAGCCTTGCCGACCAGCGATGCCACTGGGTTGTTGGACAATGACTATACTACAAGCCAACCCGGTGGTAGAGACTATTCACAGACACCTGATCAGGTCCCAGAACAACCCCGCTCTCCAGCACCCACCAATCCTGATCCCGTGAACTCTGATCCACTCAGTGACTCACCTGAACTGCGCCGGTCCGGGCGCTCGCACAGACCACCTGCATATTTAAAAGACTATTCATGTTCGCATCTGGGGGGAAGGGGTGTTATGTCCTTGGAACTGACCAAAGTTCCCAACCAAGTCCGTCTATACTGCGGGGGCGTTTACAGCTCCCATTGGCTGGCTCCCTTCGACAGCCGGCTATAAAAGCCGGCTGCTAGGTCGAGCCAGCCGCTGTTCGCTGAGCATGTCTGCTTGTTAGTATGCAGACGCGACAGCCCTTTATTCTGTTGAATAAAGCCTTTACTTGTGAATGCTCTGGTTTGGTCTCTCATTCCTTAATCTATAATATCTGCCATCTTCAGAATCATCTGCTTAGTCGGCATCCTGCCATAATATCAAGGGGGAGAGGGACATGGACAAGTAGAGGAAGAAGGATAGCAGGGTAATGGAAACCAGAATTACCAAGCTGCAATACATCAGGCAATCAAGGACAAAGCCATGAAAATGGAATGTGAAACCTAACCAGAGAGGTGCCAAACCTTGTAGCCATTTCCAAAACATCTACTTTGAATGCTGTTGGGCACAACTAGACTGGTCAAAGGAAGGAGGGATCAACAGTGGGAAAATGTGGGGCTTTGCACAGGAATATCCAGATCCAGCTTCGCTTTTGCTTTAACCTGGGGTGAAATTTTACCGGTTTGGCCCAGTTCTCTCTGAAGATCTTCTTTTGTTTGGTTGGGCCCACCCCCGCGCCCAGTCTCTAGCCTGTCCTTTATTCTTACCTTAGTTGCTTTGCATGGCACAGCTGAATGCCACGTGTCAGCAGGAGATGGTGATTGCTTGCAGAAGAAGTTGTTTTGCAAGTACTGTGTATGCACATGCAGCATGCATTTGGCATGTGCTCACCGAACCGGTTGTTATGCCAGTAGGATCCTACCCCTGCTGTAACCACTTGATTTTAGTCAAAGTACATATTACTTCTTCAAATGGAGTCAAGGGTCTTTCTTTCCTAAAGGCTCAAGGGGGGAGGGACACTCTGACAGTTCCTTCCTCTTGTTCCTGGCCTATCACATTGCAAGAAAGGACCTTTATCTGGAAGGATGGAACTGAGAAAATATTTAAGAATAAAGTGGCAGCCAGTGGGTTCCTATTATGGCCATATTAATGTTCATTTTCCCATTCTTCATGTAGTCATGATTTTAAAGTACCATGATCTACACATATCAAATTTTAGAATAAAGTTTATTATGACCGATCTGTGATATTTTTATTATAGGTAAAGGTAAAGGTTCCCCTCGCACATATGTGCTAGTCGTTTCCGGCTCTAGGCAACAGTGCTCATCTCTGTTACAAAGCTGAAGATGTCTCTGTGATCATGTGGCTGGCATGACTAAATGCCGTAGGCACACGAAACATTGTTACCTTCCCACCAAAGTGGTTCCTATTTTTCTACTTGCATTTTTTAAATGCTTTTGAACTGCTAGGTTGCCAGAAGCTGGGACAAGTAATGGGATCTCACTCCATCATACTAGGGATTCAAACCACTGAACTGCCGACCTTTCTGATTGACAAGCTCAGCATCTTAGCCACTGAGCCACCATGTCCCTTTTTAAAGGTACCATATTGCAATAGGAACCCAAAATGGCCATGATTTGCATCCTGAAGTATTGTCACCCAGCATCAAATGTTGGACACGGCTGAATAAGTTTAAGCAGTGCTCCATATTATAGCATCTTTAGGACATTATGGTCTATAGTACTGGAGCTTCCCAAGCAGTATAAGAAAACTGTGAATGTTCTGATCCTGAATTTAATTCTCAAGCAAAGGTATTCCATCTTTGATTAAGCTTAGACCATATGAAATGGGTCCTCAGCAGTGGTGGGTTTCAAAATAATTTACCACCAGTTTGGTGGGCGTGGTTTGGTGGGCATGCTTTGTGCACACACAAACAGTTTGTGTGTGCCAAATGCACATTTTGCACAAGCACAGATGCTTTCTGACTCACCTCCTGCAATCCTGCACTCTCCCTATCGCTTCAGCAGCTGATGCACAGCAATCTGCTATGCTGTGCAAAGCAGCAGTTCTTCAAAAGCAGGGAATAAAGGTCAGTATGGAAGCCCAGGTGGGAGGGTGGGCCCAACAGCAGCTCCTCAGAGAACCAGGCTGAACTAGTAGAATACTACGATTAGTCCTCAGGCTTTCTAATATAGACAAAAGCCCCGAATATTTTCCCCACCTTGTGGAGCAACTTTAACTTTGAAAGAGCATCTTGGTTGATAACAAATCTCTGTCTTTCAAAACACCCAATTCGCTCTTCGGTGGGATCTTCCCTGGGGAGAATCACCCAGCTAATAACATCCAGATCTGCTGCTACATCTCCATTTTGGTCCAGGTAGAGTTTAAAGTGGGAAAAATTGCAAAACTCATTTCTCTGCAGGAATGGATGAAACTAGAAAAAAAAAATCCAGAAATTTTAGAAACAGAAACTTTGGTTTCTTATCCCATAAGGCAGGTGCATCAAACTCAAAGCCCAGGGGCCAAATTTGGCCCATGGGGTGCTTAGATCTGACCTGCGGGGCTGCCCTGGAAACAGTGAAGAACTGACTGGTGGTGAAACAGCATTCACTGGCAGAGGGTTGCAGGAGGCTATTGCAGCTGAAAACAGAGCTTACAAGGGCTGTGAGCAGCCCTCCCGAGCTCCATTTTTACTGGCAGAGGGTTGCAGGAGGCCATTGTAGCCAAAAATGGAGCTCAGGAGCCTGTTTTCACTGGCAAAGCACTCGGGCCACCAGAGGCTCCCCCGACATGGATTATGTCAAGCTGGCCACACACACCCTGGCCTGCCCGAGGTCAAACACAACCCTGATGTGGCCTTCAATGAAATCAAGTTTGACACCCCTGCCACATGCTCTTTCCATATAGGAATCTTTCTTCCAACATGAAAATATCCTGAGTTGAGAGAACAAGTTCTGACATGAGCTTCAGTTTCAGCAAAATTTTCAAATCATATATTGACAAAGTACATATTGACAAAATTGGCAAAAATTTGCCAATTGTGCAGAAGTCCCAAACTGAAGAAAGAAACAATTTCCAAAAAGTGAATTTCTCAGGAAAAAAATTCCAAACTAATCTTTTCCCAGGTAGACCAGACATGAAATATGACCACATCAGAGGTGGTATTCAGCAGGTTCTGACCAGTTCTGGAGAACCAGTAGTGGAAATTTTGAGTAGTTCGGAGAACTGGCAAATACCACCTCTGACTGGCCCTGCCCCCATCTATTCTCTGCCTCCCAAGAATCTCAAGAATTGAGCTATGGTTTGGGAAGACCCCAACTGAAATAAAAAGTCCCTTGTCTTAGAGAAGACATTGCACAGAACTTGGATCAAAGGAGCTACTCTTAGTCTTGAGGAGAAGAGCCTTTTGGTCTATAGGAGCCTGAAATCAGAAGGAGTCTGGAAGCACCTTTTCCAGCTACTATAATTTCCTGGTTAGAGAATGGAGGTTACAGTACCCTACTAATAACTGAAAGATGTTACACGGAAGCTTAAGATCTATTCAGTGTTGTTCCAAACTGTCAAACCTGGAAAAGTGAACTCAGACACAAGAGAGGAGATTCTGGCTGAATGAGAGGAAAATCATCCTAAAAGGAGGAGCAGTTTTTGGAGTTGAACCAGTGAACAAGAGAAGTTCAGTCTCATTCACTGGTTGTCTGAATGCAAAGACAGAGAATCAATCAGTCAGAAAAGCTTTAATTAGGAATCCTGCAGAGAGGAGTGTTGGGATATATTCTTTCAGGGTTTCTTTCTTGTATCCTTATTATTTATAGTGACTGTTTCCTAGTATGAATTGATTGCTTATTGATTGATTGCTATGACTATCATTAAGTGTTGTACCTTATGATTCTTGACTCTTGACGAATGTATCTTTTCTCCTATGTACACTGAGAGCATTTACATCAAGATTCATTCCTTGTGTGTCCAATTACACTTGGCCAATAAACTATTCTATTCTATTCTATTCTATTCTATTCTATTCTATTCTTTATTTATTTGATTTGTCAATCGCTTACAAGTTAATAGGTATAAGTATATACATAGTTATGAATACATGAAATTACATGTAAAAAAAATAAAAGAAACAATAGAACAGGGATGGTAATCACATTGGTGCGCTTATGCACGCCCCTATGGACCTCTTAGGAAAGGGATGAGGTCAATAGTAGACAGTTTAAGGTTAAAATTTTGGGGGTTTGGGGAAGAAACCACAGAGTCAGGTAGAGTATTCCAGACATTGACCACTCTGTTGCTGAAGTTGTATTTCCTGCAATCAAGTTTGGTGTGCTTAACCTTGAGTTTGTATCTATTGTGTGCTCTTGTGTTGTTATGGTTGAAGCTGAAGTATTCACTGACAGGTAGGACATTGCAATGTATGATTTTATGTACTATACTTAGACTGGACCAAAGGCAGTGTAGCTCTAGGTTTCCTAGGTCTAGAATTTCGAGTCTGGTGGCATAAGGTATTCTACAATAAGTAGAGGAGTGGAGAACTCTTCTTGTGAAATATTTCTGGACTTTCTCAACTGTGCTAATATCAGGTATGTAATGTGGGTTCTGGACTGATGAGCTGTATTCAAGTATTGGTCTAGCAAATGTTTTGTATGCTCTAGTTAGTAGAGTATTATTACCGGAGAAAAAGCTACGCAGGATTAGGTTAACAACTCTTAATGCCTTTTTGGCTATGTTACAGTTACAGTGGGCTCTAGCACTTAGATCATTAGAGATGAGTATTCCAAGGTCCTTTACAGAGCTTGGATCATCAACAAGGTCTTGACTATTCAGCTTGTATTTTATTTTCTGATCTTTTTTGCCAATATGTAAGACAGAGCAATTTATTTGCTGAGATTTGAAGTTGCCATTTGTTTGACCATTCTGATACATAGTCAAGATCTTTTTTAAGGGGAGCAGAAAGAATGCAGTTGCTCTTAATATGATCATAGAGGTCATTTATGTAGAGTATGAAGAGAGTTGGTCCTAGAACACTACCTTGGGGGACACCACTATTGACAGGTACAGAATTTGATAGGACACCCCCAATTTTGACCATTTGTTGTCTGTCTGACAGGAATGCTTCTGTCCAGTTATGCAGGTGTCCAGAGATACCATAAAATTTTAATTTTAGGAGTAGTATGTCATGTACCACTGAATCAAAGGCTTTACAGAAATCTATGCAGATTGCATCTATTGTTTTGCCCTGATCAAGCTGTGTAGTCCATATGTTTTTGCAGTGTAAGAGTTGCAGATTATAGGATAGTTTTTTCTGAAACCAAATTGTTTATTGGTGAGTAGGTTGTTTGTTTCTAAGTGGAGGATGATGGATTGGTTAATAATTGATTCCATGACTTTACAGGTGACACAGCATAAGGAGATTGGTCTGTAATTTTCAATTAGGCTGGGGTCTCCCTTTTTGAAGATGGGATGACCGTGGCTTGTGACCGTGGCAAGGAGCTGGTCCTGAAAGATTTTTCAAAGATTGTGCTTAGAGGTTCTGCTATGGCAGTGGATTGCTTTTTTAAGAAGTAGGCACATATTCTGTCCAGTCCAATAGATAGAGATGGTTTTAGATTGCGTAGGGCTTTTTCAACATTGTTCTGTAAAATCGATATGTATTAGATCATTGTAGTTTTCCATAGTTCGGCTAGGAAATACTGGGCATGATCCATTGCTGTTTACAAATACTGAGCCAAAGAATGTGTTAAAGATGTTGGCTCTAATGGTGTTGTCGTTGCAGTCTTTACCATTAGGTCCTATCAGGGGTGGGATGGACTTTAAGTCTTTTGGTTTGTTGTTTAAAAAATTGTAAAAAACATGGGTGGAATTGGTGCTTAGAAGATGTCAGCCTCAAGATCTCTTCAGGTACCCTAATTGCTATCTATCTTATTTATTTCTCCCATATCTTCTCTACTGCTAGGCTTACTTTTTCGGCTGTCATTAGCAACAGGGGGAGGGGTAATTGTGGAGGGGAAGAGAGCTGGAGGTGTTTTGCATTCCTTTACTGTGGGGAGAAAAAGGAGGGGGTGTATGATTTCTTCTTTTCAACTTTCCATTTCCTTGCTAGCTTCCATCCCTTTTTGCGCAGCTGCGAAGTCTTATCAAAATATGTCAAGGTCAACGGACAGAGGCCTCATCACCACCTGAAGATGCCCACATGATCATATTCAGAACTTTTAATTGGAAGAGATTTCTGGATTTCGGGGGGTGGGAACAATTCCATTTCTTTGTATGTGTGATCTGCACGCCAAATTCTCAGTTTCGGAATTCCATTTGTAGCTTCCTTTTCATTCTCCAGTAAAAGGATAACTTTGCTCTGATCCATGGAGTCTGGGTATTTCTTTTTTGGATTTTGAAAGGAGCACACATTGACAGAAGGTTTTCCTCTTGTTTAATGTGATAATTAGTGCATTCAGTCTTTAACTGGTGGCATAAATTTTTGTATTGGCTTTTGAAATTGGCAACATGACGAGATTTGTTTTTCCACCAGAGTGATCTCTTTTTGGATTGAAGTTTCCTTATTGTTATGAATAGTCTGTTTTTGTTGTTGTTGTTGTTTTGGGAGTTGTTGTTGGTACATATAGTTTGATGGCTCTTTTGGCTTCAAGTAAAAATATGTTGTAATGGTCTTCAACAGTATTGCATCCAGTGAATAGAGATTGCAATCAATGGATGAGAGATCGTTGTCTATAAGATCATAGTTGCCTTTTTTGAAGTTATAATTGGGGATTATGTCATTGTGATAATTTTTGTGTGGGCGTATTCTGAGACAAAAGTCAATCATATTGTGATCACTGCTGGAAAAGGGTTCTTTAGTTTGTATTCCATAAATTAAATTCAAACTATTGCAGAAGATGAGATCGAGGCAATTATCTAGTCTAGTGTTGTTGGTTACTAGTTGTTCCAGTCCCAGATTTGTAAAAGCATTGTAGAAGGTTGCATTATGGGTTTGGTTGTACATTCATTTAGGGTCCAGTCAATATGAAGTAGATTGAAGTCACCAAGAAAGATAAAAGCATGTTGGCAGGATGTTGCCCATGTTATAGTGAATTTAGCTTGTTTACATGTTTAATGTCATAATCAGGTGCTCTATAACATAGTAAGAATCGAAATGTGATATTTAAGAATAGTTCACAGATTATGGTCTCAGCAAGCTCCTGGATAACTTGGATGTTTTTTAGATGTAAGAACTTTTTATAGAAGATAGCAACACCACCTCCTCTATGAATTTCATGATCTGATCTTACCAATAAATGAAAATCTTTTACTGTCGTAATGGAGTCAGGGAGAATATTCTATTCAAATTTATTTCTATGGAGATTCTCAGTCACCCAGGTTATCATTGTCCCAGGGGTGCTTTTTCAAGAGACAAGTGGACTTTCTGTTTTTTCTTTGAAGACATTTCACTTCTCATCCAAGAAGTTTCTTCAGCTCTGACTGGACAGAACCAGCATCTGTGTTCAGCAGTGAAGGGACACAGGCCAGAAATATCCTGCAGAAAGCACAGCTCCACAACACAGTCTTTTTAACAGTTCCAAGAAAGCTCCACACACATTTGCACTACTCGGATGACTCTCCAAGTGGCCTCAATGGCTCTCAGAAGGAATTCAAATGACCAGTTGACTACAAGGAATATAAATCTCTTTACCCCCACCATCCAGTCAGAACTGAAGAAACTTATTGGATGAGAAGCCAAATATCTTCAAAGAGAAACAAGAAAGTCCAATTGCCTCCTGAAAAAGCACCTTTGGAATTTCATATTTATGAAAGTAAGGTATTAGATTGGCCAAATATATTGGCCTTTTGTAGCATAAGTAAGTTGAAATGGTTCTTCTCCTTCTCCTTTGGATTCCTTCTCAAAAGAAATAAGTTTGAGGGGTCCTTGATGCTGTCAGAGGCTGGTAGTTTCATTATCCAAACTAGGTAGCATCATCAGTGCTAAAATTGTTCGATTGATCCTTGTCAGGACCCCATACCTGCCATGGCTGAAGCATTGCAGTCCCTGAACTCTTTTTGCCTTCCTTCCTTCTTTTCCAGGATCCAGAGGAATATGCAGCATTCAAGGCATGAGCCAGTGTCTTCATGATACTGTAAATCTGGTGGTCATTTGCAATCTGGATACTGTTCTGTTTCTCTTGGCTCTCCAGTGTTGCTTTTTGTGTGCATCTTCTCGGGCCTTGGACAGAAAACTTGTGCTTTGAGAAACTACAGTGAAAAGACTGTACTTCAAACTGGGAATTTAAAAATAAAGAGGGTTCAAAGGCATCATCTTTTGGCATTTTGTTCTCCTGAAAATTAAAGTACCAAATACTATGGACATATTTGAAAAAGTTGTGGTTTTTTCATATTCAATTCTGGAAAGACTGTCATGATCCAGACTTTCCCTTCAATGGGTCCTGGCCAATTTTCAAATGTTAAATGGAAAGGAAGAATTCTGTCCAATGGGGAAACATATTCTATGAAGTGAACAAAGATATTGACTTGTCTCCACCTAGAGAGGGCATCCCCGAGGGCTCCTGTATGTCCACTTGTTGAGAATCATTGTGATAAAATGACACAAATTCCATTCCTTGCAAGCATAGGAGTCAAAGTTCTCATGAAATTATCTCCCTCCTCTGTATCTGAAGCAAAGAGACCAATCAAGATCGATCTGAAATGAGTGAGTATTTGGACAATTCTTGGGTACTGGATCCCTTCTCTGGGAACCATCCGGTGGAAAAAGGGGAAAATAGTTTTATCACTAATAGCCACTGAAGCAGTTGCATAACTGATCTGAAAAAGCAATAGCAATACCACTTAGACTTATATACTTCTCCACAGTGCTTTACAGCCCTCTCTGAGCAGTTTACAGTGTCAGCATAATGGCCCCAACACAGGGGTGGGATTCTACCAGTTTGGCCTGATTTGGATGAACTGGTAAATCTGAAGATCAGCTGGGAGTGAACCGGTTCACTCCAACAATCAGCTGTTGGGCACACTGACCGATCCCGGCTCTGGTCTGTGCTTTATTTCTGGGTTTTCCAGCTCAGCTGCTTTGCGTGGCATGGCCGATTGCCATGTGTCAGCTTTTTTACATACAGAGCTTGCAGCAGAAGGTGAGTTGCAAACTCTGCACACACATGCGCACGAAGTGCATGTTCACTGAACCGGTTGTTACACCGGTTGAGTCCCACCCCTACCCCAACAATCTGGGCGCTCATTTTACCCATCTTGGAAGGCTGGAAGGCTGAGTCAACCTTCAGCCTGGGGAGATTCAAACTGCCAAATTGCAGGCAGCTGGCAATTACCAGAAATAGCCTGCAGTACTGCACTCTAACCACTGTGCCACTGAGGCTCAATGAAGAAAGTTGGGTTCTATGTTATATACATATAAATATCAAGATACAAAATATAATGTTATGGCAAATATAAATATTCCATATAAAAATAGATTAAGAGAAACAAATTAATTAGAATAAGACTAATGAAGGCTAATTATATTTCTGTATTACCCACATAATTTACCACAAATCAAGTTCAGATGTGCAGAACTCAAACAAAATGTTCTGTTTGAATCAAACACTTTTCATACGTAATTTTTGAATTCTGACCATGCAAGTAATATATTGCTTTAATACAATGATCCTGATAGATTTTTCATCCAATTTGAAGTCCAAGATACCTCTCTTTTTTATGCAACTGACTGTCAACTAAAAAGATACTTTTTTGGTCTTTTTAGTTGCCAGCAGAAAGGGAGTGGGGAAAAACAGTGCATTCTTCAAATGCATCAGATAATCGCTTTGGCAGCCCAAAGTTGTTGGTGCACAAAAATATTACTGGTGAACATGATTAATGACTCTTGGCTATGGAGGTGTCCCATTGGAGAATATACATCCAGGGGTTGGGGAGAAGACCAGGGTCAAGGGAGAAATGAATTATGTATTTTAGTGTTGGCTGCACCCAACATGACCATTCCTAGTAAATCAATTATTTTTAACTCTGAGAGATGTGGCTAGAGACATGATTTGAATGGGGGTGGATTTGTTGGAGCCCTGACATTGACATTCAAACAATAGGTATGCTATGCCTTCTGTCTCTGGAGCCCCACAAATATAACAATTTCCTTACAAGTGACTTGGTTATATCTTCCCCATTTAACCATTGTGTCCAGCTGTTCAAAGCTTGCATGAATAAATATTGCCCTAAGGTGTTCAGGCATTTATACAATTAAATACTTGACAATTTGGAAGATTTCTTTGTAGCACATCAATGTGCCAGCAATATTGAGGATGGCCAAATCTTTCTCTCATTCTATATCCCAGATTCTTTTTGCTGCAATATTTTTAGCTTGTTTTACAATTGTAGAAGAGACAGGCAGATCACGACATATATATATATATATATATATATATATATATATATATATATATATATATATATATATATATATTTGTTTTCTGAGGTTCTCATGGTATTTGTATGTGGATCTTTGGTTGTTCGGGTTTTCTCAGTAAGATTCAAAGTGTCTAGGCAGCGTTTGATGAAGTCTCATTCATCATCATCAGGCCTCTGTCTTTGGCTCTTGCTTTTCTCTGAAAAAAAAAAAAGCAAGAGCCAAAGACAGAGGCCTGATGATGATGAATGAGACTTCATCAAACGCTGCTCAGACACTTTGAATCTTACGCTGAGAAACCCAACAACCAAAGATCCATATATATACACACACACACACACACACACACACACACACACACACACGAATGAATGACATATATTTCCTTAAGTTTTCGCGGGTACTTACATCTATGGTATTCAGCTTTGTTCAGGTATTTTCCCACGTCATTATAGTTGTGTTTTAAAGTTGTAGCGACGTTTTGGCAGAATCTCATCTGCCATCATCAGGCTTCTGGATTGTGTTTGTCTGTGAGTCAGACTTTTACAGTTGTTTCATTTTTAAATTTGGGGCTAGCCTACTGCTGTGCCAGAATGTTTCTTTCTTCATCCTGATTGGTTGGGAGTCTTGGTCTGTGTTTATTGGTCTTGGAGTTTGCTCTGTTCTGCTTTTGGTGTTTCTAATATCTTCTGTCTGTTTTGTGGCTTTTTGTGTGTGTGTGTGTGTGTGTGTCTTGATTGGCTGGCAACATTGGGTTCCTGTATTGGAGGCTTTTAGTGCAGCTTGGCTCCAAGTAAATGGACGGGCACCCAGGCACCCAGATGAAACCTAGCTTCCTAACAAATGATAGCCATCTATTTACTCAGAGCCAAGCTGCACTAAAAGCCTCCACCATCGCATCAGGAGCATGCCCAGGCATTGTAGGAAGGTCACACAGGCACGTGGAGGCTACACACACTACTGAGCCTCATTTGGACTTGCTTTAAGGACATTACATCAAAGTTGGATCAGCCTGTAGTGTTTTTTTCTACTTTAATTTTGAGTGTAACTCTAAATCCAGACCTCCATGGGTTGCTAAATTTGATTTCCATTGATAATTTTTGTGTGATTTTGTTGTCAGCACATTAAACTATGTATTGAACAAAGTATTTAATAAGAATATTTCATTCATTCAGATCTAGGATGTCTTATTTTTGTGTTCCCTTTATTTTTTTGAGCAGTTTATATTCATGTATAGTCTTATCATGATATTGGTTACATTGTGTGTAAACATAATTCTTGGGAATGTGAAATCAAAACCAAAGGTATTTTTAAAACAGTGTAATAGATTTTAAGGTCTACTTTTTTGTTTTAAAAAAATCATTTTAAAAAGGAATTTTTCAGCCTCTGCTGCAATTTTATCACAATTCCATAATTTTTTCCTGGGGTAATAAGAAAAAGGTTGCAGGTGGAATTTCTTAAAATATGAAATACCAAAATAAATTGTTTTGTGATGAGGAATCCTAATGTATACACACACAGGCGTGCGCACACACACACTGTTATTTTACTTTTAATACAAGCTGCTCCTTTGTGTTATGATCTGGCCTCAGGATAATACTATAGCACTTGAGGATGAAGATGCAGCCCAACAGCCCAGCACTGGAGGCCAAGATGGAGAACACCTGCACAACCACCATGTATTTTCCCTTGGTGCTCAGATAGGTGAGTACAAAATAGTAAACAGTGCACTCATAGTAAACAGTTATAAGCTCAGTTCTTCAAACTCGTTATTCGGCATATTTGGGTGTCAAGTTCCTTTTTATTTATTTATTTATTTATTATTGTACATTTTTCATTATTATTCATCACATTTCCCATTTTGCAACAGCAGTGTACTGGCTATATCAAGTCCTTTTTAAATATACATCATAGTATACGCCTTGATTGTAACTATTATTCTCATAGTCATACAGTATAGTCTCTTTTAAATAAATAGTATTGTCTCTCATAATTATAACTATTATTTTCATAGTTGTACCATAACACTCTATTGCATTTATCACTCTAATACTCTTTAAACTATATTCACGTATAATCCGAAAGTGATATTGCTTACATTGTGTGTAAACATAGTTCTTGGGAATGTGAAATCAAAACCAAAGTTATTTATAAAACAGTGTAATTCTTATTTTACTTTTAATACAAGCTGCTCCTTTGTGTTAAGATCTGGCCTCAGGATAATAATATAGCACTTGGGGATGAAGATGCAGCCCAACAGCCCAGTGCTGGAGGCCAAAATGGAGAAGACCTGCACAGTCACCATGTATTTCCCCTTGGTGCTCAGGTAGGTGGGTACAAAAGAGATCCAGACACTGCAGAAGACCAGCATGCTGAAGGTGATTAGCTTGGCTTCATTGAAGGCTCCAGGCAGATTCCTGGCCAGGAAAGCCACTGTGAAGCAGATGGCAGCCAGGATGCCCATGTAGCCCAGGGATCCATAGAACAGGGCAACAGACCCTTCCTTGCATTGCAGGATGATTTCTCGAGGCTGGGAATGAAAGTCAGAGTCAGGGAATGGAGGAGAGACTCCTAACCAGATACAGCAAATGAGCATTTCAATCCCAGAACAAGAAAGAACCAGGGAGTTGGCCAGAGTCTTCCCCAGCCACCTTCTCATGTTGCTGCCTGGCTTTGTGGCCAGGAAGGCCAACACTACTGTGATTGTCTTGGCTAAGACTGAAGAGACAGCTGTTGAGAAGACAATGCTGAAAACAGTTTGACGGAGAAGACAAGTGGCTTTCCTTGGCTGGCCAATGAAGAGAAAGCAAGTCAGAAAGGAGAACAATAGGGAAATGAGGAGGATGTAAGAGAGGCCCCTGTTGTTGGCCTTGACTATTGGAGTTTCCAAGTATCTAATGAAGATTGCTAAGACAAGCACGGTGGTTAAAGACAAGATCAGGGCAAAGGAAGCCAAGATGTTCCCCAGAAGCTCTTTGTAAGTTAGGAAGGTTGTGATCTTGGGGATACACTGATCTCGTTTTTCATTTGGATGCTTATCCTCTGGGCATTTGGTACATTTTTCCGCATCTACAAATAAGAGAGACGAGAGAACCATGGTTTATCTATGTTTTGCAATGTTGGCTTTTTTTTTTCCTCCTTCGGTCACCCTTATCTTCCAAAAAGACATCATCTTTCAGATTGATCTATTTCCTCAATTTTGATTTGTTTATATTTTTCCCACCAATCAATGTCATTTACACTTTTTATCTGAAAATCTTTAGGATATGTACTTGAGAACATTCTCTTTTGTGTGTCTCAGGGGTGGGCTCCAAAACTTTTAGCAATGGGTTCTCTGCTAGTTGTGGGTGGGTGTGGTCATGGTAGGCATGGCCTTATTGGCCTCATGGACCACAGTAAGGGGCATTTTTGCCCTCCCCTGGCTCCGGAGGCTTTCCTTGAGCCTTCAGGAGGGTGAAAACAGCCTCCCCGAGCTCTGGAGACTCTCTGGAAGCTGGAAATAAGTCTATTTATGGCCTTGCTGAATTTCTGAAAGAGCCAGTTTTGCCCTCCCTGGGCCTCTGCATGCGCCCTGCACCTACCTACATCCAAAATGGGCTATGTGGGGACTCCTGGGAGGGGTGGCATGGGTGGGGCCAGCCAGGAGTAGGATTTGGAAGTTCTACAAACTGCATAGAATCTTAGCTAGGGGCTCTCCCAAACCCCTGCGAATCCCTATCAGCCCACCCTTGGTGTGACTGTATTTTTGACACTTTTCTCTTAATATGCTCTTTTCAATTTATGGAACAATTGTAGAAAGAAAGTCAGCATGGAATATACAAAGATAAATCCTTTTTTTAAAAAAGTTCCTTATTAACCCTCAGAAAAATTTTGCAGAGATGATCAGAGGCAAAAGAGGACTTGACTGATGAGCCATCTTTCTCTCAGATGGTTTCTTACAAGTCTGGATCTTAAGGCAAGGAAGCCATGTTGATATGCTACCAATTCAGACTGGTTAGCAGAACCAGTAGTAAAAAAAAAGCCTCTGACAATCAGCTGAGAGGAGGGGGGGAAAGCCTTCAATGATTAGCTGAGAGGAGAAAGAAAAGAAAAGCGCAGGATCGGCCCTCCCACCCACCTCTGACCTTTTCTCTTCTTTATCCTCTCAACTGATTGGTGCTGCAGACTTCAGCTGTTGGGTGGTAAACTGTGTGAACTCGTAGTGGAACAGGTACGATCCCACTGCTACAAGGAAGGTGACAAAGAAACACTAAAATTGAGGATTCAGAATCTCTGACCCCTCCCACTATGGGAACTTCTCCTTCAAAGCCACTAACCTTCCTGAGTGGAGATGGTCCCTTCCCTGCAAGGAAGACAGTCATAGCAGCAAGGAGGCTCCCCTTCCTGAGGCACCATGAAGAAACCAAGATAGCAGCTCTCCACACATTTAGATTCAGGGAGGGACTAAGCAAAAATAGAAGACATGTCAAGAGCAATGTGGGGTGTTAGTGTTTGGGGACAAACCCCCAAGCAGAGTGCACAGCAGCAGTCAAGCCAGGCAGCCAAGTGAGAGAGAGGCTGGGCCCAAGAGTATACACACACTGGAGACAAAAACACTGTTTGTGGTTTTAAATAGTTATTTAATTCACACAGAGATTAAGAAGTGTCATTCAGTCCATATGTCAATATCCAGTATATCCATCCAGTTACCTAGTTCATTAACAGTAAATACAATGTCTTTATCTGCTTGTAAATCTTCTCCTCCCGATACCTTTCTCTCAAAGACAACGCTGAGTATGCACAGCTCACTAAGTAAACAGTCCTTTTGTTCAGTAGAAAAAAAGGTATCTTGCACAGTAGCCAACAAGCTGACGTCTCATACAGGAGTAAAACAGCAGGCAGCAGACAGCAGAGAGACCAGCAGACCAGCGACCAGTAACACCAGGAACCAGAAAACAGTAACCAGGAACCAGGAATCAGCAACCAGGAAGTGTTACGTCTCTCTCACTGCCTATTATTGCAGCTTGCAACCGCACCCTTAATTATCAAATTACATTGCAGTTTTTGTGCTTAAAGCTACAAACACTTAAACCTAGGTTCATATATTTATTTACCCAAACCTAGTTGGTGTATGCATATACCCAACATACTCCCCTTTTGGGTGACATAAATATATAATACCTTTACAATCTTAACCCATATTTTTCACAACTCTCTAGGTGCTTAATGGCACCTTGGGCTTTAGTAAAATTATCAGCTATATTGTCCTCCGACATGCAGTACTCCAGCTGTATCATTTTACTCTGTACAGATTGTCTAACGTTTAGATACCTTAAATCTGTATGCTTGCTCCTAGTTTTTACTGCAATATTTGTGGCCATTTGAATTGCTGCCTGATTATCTTCATGTACAATTATAGGATAATTTACAGTTATACCCATATCATTCAACATTTGTTTATACATAATTAACTCAGTACATAATAATGATAAACAGGAGAATTCTGCCTCCATAGTGGACAAACTTATATGCTGTTGTCTTATTGACTTCCAACCAATTAATGTCTTACCCAGCATTATGGCTGTTCCTGAAGTCGACTTTCTTGTGTCTCTTTCTGATGCAAAACTAGCATCTGCATAAGCACTCAGTATTAGATCACCTTTTGGTTCTATATACAGTGCATGGTGTAATGTTCCTTTAAGATATCTTAAGATTCTCTTCAATGCATTCCAATGACATTGAAGCGGATCATTATTATGTCGTGCCAGCTGATTAATACTATAAGCTATATCTGGCCTTGACCAATTGCTAATGTATGATAAGCTACCAATCAAAGATTGATATATTGCCTTATCAAACTTGGGACTTTGAGTATCCATTTTGCAAATATCCTGACTCATTGGAGTCTTTGCAGGCTTACAAAGTTCCATCTTATAATCTATTAGCAATTTAGATATCTTATCTTCCTGAGATATCTTAAAACCTTTCTGTGTTTTCAGTATATTCAAACCTAGATATCTCTTTATCTCCCCTAATTGCTTGATTTTTATTTTCTTGGCTAATGATGCTATTATTTTATTAGCTTCATCATTAGTCTCAGTAATCAAGGCAATATCATCAGTGAACAATAATAATAATGATATTTTCCCATTTGTCTCCCTCTTAAATAGACATGGATCGGCTAAACCAGCTTTAAACCCTATATTGTTCAGTTCCTTTACAATATACTGGTTCCATTCATAGCCAGATTGTTTAAGACCATAAAGGCTCTTTTTTAACAACCAACAATCATTATTATTTTCACCTTTCAATTCACTAGGCTTTTTCATATATACAGTATGTCTTAGTGGAGCATGCAAGTAAGCAGTTTCCACATCTAAATGGTTAACTATATATTTCTTGCTTGCTGCCCACACTAAAGCTGCCCTTAATGTTGCTGCTTTAAGACTAGGTGCAAATACCTCATCATAGTCATTTGCACTTTGTCTAAAACCTTGGGCTACTAATCTTGCCTTATGGATTATTTTTCCATCCTTATCAGTTTTTATCTTAAAAATCCATTTGCAGCCAATGGGTTTTATATTTACAGGTAATCTCACATTTTCATATACTTTCATATCCTTCAAGGATTTCAATTCCTTATTGATTGCTGCATACCAACTTTCCTTATCTTTAGAAGGATACCTTTTAATCTCATCCACAGTAGATGGAACTCTATTTACCTGGCACACAGTGTTAGCCTGGTATCTATCAGGCGGTCTAGATATTCGTGTAGTTCTTCTGGGAATTACAGGGCTTGTATGAGGACTTTTTTGAGTTACTACCTGTTCCTTTTTCTCATCTTGCTCAGCTATTGGTTCTATTTCTTCTTCTATGGGCACAATGTCTTCCTGTATTTCTCTCTTTACTTTATTTTTAAAGTTACAGGGATAATTAATGGGATTTCTATAGGATTCAATAACCACTTCTTTATTGTTATCCTGTTCTAACTTATCCCATCCTACGTGCTCTAGAAATTGGGCATTGGCACTACATAACACCTTAGATGTGCCTTTCTCCCAAAATCTATATGCCCTATGGCTAGCTTGGTAACCAACGAAGAATAATTGTTTAGCTCTGTGTTGCCCTTTACGCCTGAGTTGTGTAGGGATATGCACCCATGCTGGTGCACCAAATGTGTGCAGGTAACTCAGATCAGGCTTCCTGCCATGCCACATGGTGAATGGTATTTCACCAGTAGTTGAGTTAACAACGTTGTTCAATATGTGATTAGCACACATTGTGGCCTCCCCCCACAAAGAATCAGGTAATCCAGAATCAGTTAACATTGTTCTAACCATTGCCTGTAGTGTTTGGCCTCTTCTCTCTATAAATGCGTTATGTTGTGGTCTGTATGGTGCAGATTTCTTGTGCTCTATTCCAGCTATCTTTAATCTATTCTGAAATTTGCTGTTAACAAATTCCGTACCATTATCTGTCACCAGGGTTATCAGTTTCCATTTAGTCTTTCTTTCTGCAAACTTTAACCAGTTGAAGAAATGTTGATATGTTTCAGTTTTGCTTTTCATTAGGTAGCAAAACCCATATCTAGAGTAATGGTTCATAATGCTCAGTATATATCGAGCACCCCCCATACTGGGTTTCTTTGGACCTATAATGTCTGCAAATACTACTTCTAAAGGTTCTTTAGTTTTGAAACCATTTAGCCTATTTGCAGGCAATATTTTACTCTTATCTTCACAGCAGACATTACAACGCAAATATTTATCACAGGGTTTTAACCTTATTCCTTCAGATAACTCTACTGTACGTTTTAGCATTTTAAAATTTACATGCCCCAAACGCCTATGCAATAAATGGATACATTCATTATGAGGCTTTATATTGTTAAATACAGTCTGTGCCTCCCCTTTCTTACTATCATGTAAGACATATAATGCTCCATTTAAAGCTGCAGTTACCTTTTTGTTATCTTTTTCCAGTATGCACTTATTATTCTTAAATGTAATTGCATAACCTAGTTTATCTAATACTCTTACAGAAAGTAAGTTCATCTTTAACTGTGGTACATACAACATTTTTATATTCTGGTTTAAACATGGACAGTATGCAATACCTTCACCCTTGGCCTTGAGGTGCCAGCCATTCGCGAGTGATATGTGTTGAGAGCTTGTAGACATTTTTATAAATTTTGTCTTATCTCTCGTGATGCAGTGGGATGCTCCACTGTCCACCACCCATAAATCATTCTTCACATCACAGTTGCTAAACGTGGCTAGTTCAAAGGATTTCTTTGGCTTCTTTACATTCTGGCATTTTCCTTTTCTGCAGAATCTTGCCAAATGTCCTCTGCCTCCACAATTAAAACACTTTTTAATTGTGTATGCCGTCGAAGATAACTTCTCTTCTTCCGGGTGCTTTACCTTACATAGCTGGTTTCTTTCAAGCTTTGAAGATAATTTCTCTTCATTAGGCTTATCTTCTCTCAGCTGGTCACGATCACTCCTTCTTCTGGCTTCTTCTAATAGCCTGCTGGCAATCTCAGTTACTGATAAACTGTCTTTTGGCAATACTTCTAAAGCAGTCACAAAATCATCATAGCTTCGATCCAAAGAAGACAGTATGATGTATACTTGTTGCAACTCATTAAAGATAAGCTCTTTTTCTTGTAATTCTTGAAAAATGCTTTTCATACAGTTTAAATGAGTTAACATGTCTCCATTTTTCTCAAGATGTGTTCTAAACAGCTTCCGTGTAAGATTTATATGAGCTCCTACACTGTCTCGAACATAAATCTTCTTGAGATTCTCCCAGCAGTTTGCAGCATTTAACTCTCCACGAATATGAATCAGTTGCTGGTCTGAGAGAGTCAGTCCTATGATGCACAAAGCCTGCTCATTTTTTCGTTCATAGTCTTGTATCTTTTTGGCATCCTCTTCATCATTAGGATCCAAGTTAGATACATCTGGTGGGTTTGTAATTATATCCCACAAACCTTCTCTTCGTAGAAGTAAACTACATTTCATTGACCATGAAACATAGTTTATTCCATCTAGTCTGGATATCATGGACAGACTTGGCAAATTTACTTGTGCCATTGCTCTTCAGATAAATAACTATTCAACAAACAGTTTGTCTTTACAGTAATGTGCAACTCACCCCACCTCTAACTGCTATAACCTGGTTAGTTAGACTGTGCTCACTGCTGGGCCCATAACCAATGTTAGTGTTTGGGGACAAACCCCCAAGCAGAGTGCACAGCAGCAGTCAAGCCAGGCAGCCAAGTGAGAGAGAGGCTGGGCCCAAGAGTATACACACACTGGAGACAAAAACACTGTTTGTGGTTTTAAATAATTATTTAATTCACACAGAGATTAAGAAGTGTCATTCAGTCCATATGTCAATATCCAGTATATCCATCCAGTTACCTAGTTCATTAACAGTAAATACAATGTCTTTATCTGCTTGTAAATCTTCTCCTCCCGATACCTTTCTCTCAAAGACAATGCTGAGTATGCACAGTTCACCAAGTAAACAGAGCTTTTGTTCAGTAGAAAAAATGGTATCTTGCACAGTAGCCAACAAGCTGACGTCTCATACAGGAGTAAAACAGCAGGCAGCAGACAGCAGAGAGACCAGCAGACCAGCGACCAGTAACACCAGGAACCAGAAAACAGTAACCAGGAACCAGGAATCAGCAACCAGGAAGTGTTACGTCTCTCTCACTGCCTATTATTGCAGCTTGCAACTGCACCCTTAATTATCAAATTACATTGCAGTTTTTGTGCTTAAAGCTACAAACACTTAAACCTAGGTTCATATATTTATTTACCCAAACCTAGTTGGTGTATGCATATACCCAACATGGGGGCTGGATGTGTTTGTGTGCATCTGTGGCAGATGGGCTTGTTAGCCTAGCTGCTCTTCCACTGATATTAGCTAGCTATTGGGTTGAGGAATCCAAAATCCAATCCCTGCATCCAATAGTCCATCACATGGTCCAATCATTACTTCATTCCAACTGGAGACTATCCCCAGGCACTCCCATCCAGGTGCAGAGTAACATGTCATTGACTTTCTGAGAAAGGAATGTTATTGTGGCTAATCTTCCACCACTTCTTATAATTCCCTCCCAAACACCCAGGCACTGAATGTGGCAGCCCAGAAGCCTCAAATAAATATGGCTTCCAAGCTGACACTCAATTTTTCCCATGAAGAGAAGCTGACCTGATCTGACCTGACCTGACCTGATCTGACTGCCGATGAGGGCAGTGGTTGGGAGTTGTCAAAAAAAAAAAAAAAAAGCAATTCAATTGGTGTATATCAGGATAGAGCCTTGGGGGACATCATACACTCTTCAGGTTCTGGGATACTTTCTTTCACACTAATACAAACGAGAGAGAGAGAGAGAGAGAGAGAGAAGGCAGATGGATTGGATAGGATAGAAAAAGTCTTTGAATGGAATAACTAAAGGTAAAGTGGTTTTAGTTGGGAAGAAAGAAAAAAGATACTGCAGTAGATTTCCTGGCAAAAAGAACATGGACATCCAGATGGTCATAAGCTCCACTGAAGAGGCAAGTGGGGAAGGAGGAAGGGGGGATTGAAAAGATAAACCATTTTGGTCCCCAGGTCCAGATAGGATAGGATGTCTGGAGTTTGTCTTCTGATTAAGAGTCTTTAACATAAATTGATACCTGGTTTGTCTTTCTCTGTGAACTTCAAGCAAGCTTATGATTATTTCCTCATAAACATTTTAAATTTAAGGGCTCTGCTTTCATCAGACCTCATTTAAATGGACATATAGTACATCAGAGGTGGTATTCAGCAGGTTCTGATCAGTTCTCTAGAGCTGGTAGAGGAAATTTTGAGCAGTTCAGAGAACTGGGAAATACCACCTCTGACTGGCTCTGCCTCCATCTATTCTCTGGCTCCTGAGTCCCAGCTAATTGGCTGGGTCTTCTTTGGTTGCTTGGCATAGGAGAATGGAGCTGGAAAGCAGGTTAGTAGGGTAGGGAGGGAATGGGGATTTTGCAGTAACCTTCCCCTGGAGTGGGGTGGGAACGGAGATTTTACAGCATCCTTCCCCTGCCATGCCCACCAAGCCACACCATGCCCACCAAGCCATGCCCACAGAACCAGTAGTAAAAAAAATTTGAATCCCACCACTGCAGTACATGGAACATGATTGACTAAATGTAATTGTTTCCCTATGCAAAGAGGAAGTGACTATTGTCATGTCCAATCATCTTTTCTTTTGTGTTTTGTTTCATTAAGCATAAAATGAAATGTAAGCTAAGAATTGGGAGTTCCCTCTTTGAATGAGAAAAATCCTTTTTAGTCAGAATGTCTGAATCAATCATAATAAGATGATCTTCTTGTCTTGGTCTGTTTCATTGAAAAATATGCATGCTGAGGCATGAGTCTGGGAAGCCATATTTGGCTAAGAGTTGTGGCTCAGAAAACCCCCTAATTCTCTGGAAGGTCAGAAGTGCAGTTGCCTACTTGCAACAAAATACC
The DNA here is from genome assembly GCF_049901715.1 of Pseudonaja textilis. Taxonomy (NCBI): domain Eukaryota; kingdom Metazoa; phylum Chordata; class Lepidosauria; order Squamata; family Elapidae; genus Pseudonaja; species Pseudonaja textilis. Next base: position 11,385,382 of record NC_141991.1, read on the forward strand.
TTATGCCACCAGACTTGAAATTTTAACACAGAACTATGTCATCTTCAGTTGGATCTAAATTATCTATTGCAATGTCCTACCTGTCAATGACTACTTCAGCTTCAACCACAACAATAAAAGAGCACACAATAAGTACAAACTCAAGATGAACTGCACCAAACTCGGTTGCAGAAAATATGACTTCAGCAATAGAGTGGTCAATGTCTGGAATACGCAACCTGACTCTGTGGCTGCTTCCCCAAACCCCCAAAACTTTAACCTCAGACGGTCTACTGTTGACCTCATCCCTTCCTAAGAGGTCTGTAGGAATCTACATAAGCGCACCAACGTGTCTGCCCTCCCTGTCCTAATGTTCCTTTTTATTTATATCCATTTCATGTATTCATAATCATGTTTATAATTATACCTGTTATGACAAATAAAATAAATAAATACATACAAATCAATCCTGCAAGACTCTGTCATTAGAGCCTATCTTCCAGAGAGCAGTTCTGGCACTCCTGTGGTTTTGAAAAGAACTGAAGAAGAAAAATTACTTCACCTGGTTGAGCCATTTAGGGGACACCATTGCTTCCTGCTCAATAGTAAACATGGCTTTTCCTGATCCCTGTCTTGTTAGGCTCCCAAACTTTGCCCGGACCACTGATTTGTTGGGAAACTGGGCCCAACTCATGATGTCAAGATCAGCAGCCAGCTCTCCACTCTCATCCAGATATAATCCATCCAAGGAGTTATTGTACAGCTGCGAGCTTTGCAGGAAAAAATGAAGCTAAAACAAGAGAGATGAAGAGAAAACTTAGAAAATAGAGCACGGATTCTGACAGGATCATTCTGCACAGTTCCAGTATTCCATATCTACATTTACTGCAATGCTTATATTTGGTAGGGATTTCTGGTATGGTCCATGCAAATAACCTAATCAACAAAATACATTGTAAACTCGTAAAGCATTTCTATGCCTATTTTAGAGTTGCCATAAACAAGAGGGAGGGGAGGAAATCTGAAAGAGCAGAGTGGCATTTTAAAACCAGAAGTACATTCCAAAACTTATCTTACAAAGACTGTAGCTAAGCAACTGGATCTTCTGCCTGCGAAAATCCTTAATGGGAGAATGTGATTGATGGCATCCAGCTGGTGAACGTGCTTCATTGGAGAATCTGATTTATGAGTCACCCAGGGCGGAGGGGGGAAACAGCGTCACAAGTGACTGTAAACTACGTGTGCCAGAGTTGGCTTCATACAGGTTAATGCTGGACATGTTGCTCCTAATAAATCTTTTGGTTTCTTTTGAAGCTTGGCTCAAGGCTCATGATTTAATTAGGGCAATAGCCAGAATCCTGATATACATAATGTAACAATAATAAAATGAAAAAATAAAACCTTAAAGGACATTAATCTTGCAAGTTCCAATATGTTATCTTTATGTAAATTAAGGAAGGGCTAATGATTTAATACATATAAGAGATGAAAAGGGCCAATGTTACCAATGATGCATATATAGAGTTAAGGTAAAGATAAAGGTTCCCCTCATATGTACTGTGTTTCTCCAGCAATACGGCCTCCCCCAATAGGAAGTCCCAGCATGCTTTATAGGCATAAAATCAAATTAAGCTCCTCCCCCCAAATTAAGGCCTATATTAAACATGCAAAATGAGGGGGAATGATGGGGGGAACTTGCCGTTAGGAAGTACTTTTGTTGCATACCTGGATATGGTGCTGCCTGCATTGACTTCGGCGCTGGTGGGGCACTTTGTATTGGGAAACCTTCTGCCACCATTGCTTTCCCTTCTCCCCATGCTGCCACAGCATTTAAATCAACACTGCGGCATTTGGTGCAGCCACATGCGGCCAGCCAGGGCTCCTCCCTGCAACCGGAGCCCAGCAGAGACACTCGGCTTCAGGTGCTCCTGTCGCCACCTTCCCTTCGCCTTTGAAGGCAAAGCCAATTCTTTTTAAAACGATGCCCTATTACCAGTAGAACAAAGACTCCCCTGCCCAAGAGGGCAGCCCAACTCCATGGGGAAGGCAAATCTCCCATGGCTGCAGCGCAGGATCAGCCCACCCCAGGAGAAGCTCCCAGCCACAATCCCTGCCTGGCTCTGGGCAGAGCACGAAGAGCTTCACCTGGGGCGCCCAGCGCAGCTGACAGGTGGGCCCTCCTGCCCGGTGGTGGAGCTCTTGCCAAGGCAGCAAGTGCCTTCCCGCTGGACCCTCCACTTATCCTGCCAGGGCCATGCAAGAGCCGTGTGGGCTGGGCGGAGCCGGGAAAGCAAACCGTGGGTGCGCTCCCTCTGCCAACCGAAAGAGCCAGGCTGACCTGAGCTTGGCTTCCTTCCAAAGTCCCTCCAGCTCAAACCCAAAGGGGCCACCGGGAGAGGCTGCCTGAGGCAGTGATAGTGCCCACCTGTCCATGGACAGGGAGATGAGGGGACAGCAGCACTGCTTCCTTGGCTGGTGGGTCCAGTGGAGAGAGCCCAAAGCCGCCTGACCTTTCCACCCTTCGCCCAGCCTGTCCCCATCCCCACGCATCTCCAAATGCACCAGCAGCTCCAAACGCTGCAGCGGCATGAGCATTGGGCAGGGGCGCTCACTCAGCGGGGCTCAGCTCAGAAGAGGACACGGCACAGGCCATTGCCTCACCTCCCTGTCTGCGGACAAGTGGGTGCTATCACTGCCTCAGGCAGCCTCTCCCGGTGGCCCCTTCGGGTTTGAGCTGGAGGGACTTGGGAAGGAAGCCAAGCTTAGGTCGGCCCGGTTCTTTTGGTTGGCAGGCAGGCGCACACCTGTGGCTTGCTTTCCCGGCTCTGCCCAGCCCACATGGCTCTGGCACAGCCCCGGCGGGATGAGCAGAGGGTCCAGTGGGGAGGCACTCATTGCCTTGGTGAGAGCTCCGCCACCGGGCAGAGGGCCCACCTGTCAGCTGCACTGGGCTCCCCAGGTGAAGCTCTTCACATTCTGCCTGGTGCCAGGCAGGGATGGCAGCTGGGCGCTTCTCCCGGGGTGGGCCGATCCTACGCTGTGGCCCTGGGAGATTTGCCACCCCACGTGTGGGTGGGCTGCCCTCTCGTCCAGGGGAGTCTTTGTCGTACTGGTAGTAGGGCGTTGTTTTTAAAAGAATTGGCTTTGCCTTCAAAGGCGAAGGGAAGGTGGCAACAGGAGCGCCTGAAGCCGAGTGTCTCTGCTGGGCTCTGGTTGCAGGGAGGAGCCCTGGCTGGCTGTGTGTGGCTGTGCCAAATGCTGCGGCATTGCTCTAAATGCCATGGCAGCATGGGGAGAAGGGAAAGCAACGGTGGCAGAAGGTTTCCCGATATGAAGTGCCTCACGAACACCAAGGTCAACATCCAAGCCATTGCCACCCACCCACCCAAGGATGCAAGGGGGGGAATTAAGTCACCCCTGAAAAACGGCCTAGCCATTTTTTTTGGGGGGGGGGGGTCAAAAAAAATAAGGCACAGCCTTATTTTGTGAGAAACACGGTATGTACTAGTCTGTTCCAGCTCTATGGGGCAATGCTCATCTCCGTTACAAGGCCGAAGAGCCAGCACTGTCCAAAGACATCTCTGTGGTCATGTGGCTGGCATGACTAAATGCTGAAGGTGCATAGAATGCTGTTACCTTAAAACCAAAGTGGTCCCTATTTTTCTACCAGCATTTTTTTACATGCTTTCGAACTGCTAGGTTGGCAGAAGCTGGGACAAGTAACAGGAGCTCACTCTGTTACACTGTGCTGGGGATTCAAACCACCAAGCTGCCGACCTTTCTGGTGGACAAGCTCAGCATCCTAGCCACTGAGCCACTGAGTCCCCACCTACAAAAAGTTAGTCCAGGTCAAAAAATGAGATTTCAGGAAAGCTAAATCTCTGAATTAAATATTAAACTCCATAGATAAATTTAAGTTAAACAAAAATAAGAAAGAATAGCACCAGAAGATTATGCAGAGAGAATACCTGCCATGGCTGTAAGTGCTGAAGAGCCAAGCAATCTTTATTATCCTTCCTTTTCCTTTTGGATCTGGATGAATATGCAGTATTTAAGGCCCTGGCCACAGTCCATATAGAGCGATAAGTGATGTAGCTGTCAAGAGACAGGATTCCTTCTTTCTGCTCTTGGGGCAGAGCTTCTGCATCCTTATTCTCTGAGCATCTTGTCCAGCCTTTCACAGACAAGCCATGCTTGGAATATGAACAGTGAAATGTTTTGTCCATAAAGTCTGTCATAGCTGCATAAACAGATTGAAAATCACCATAGTTGGCATTTTTATTTGTCTGGATTAAGAAGGAAATGTAGCCATAGATAGATGGAATAATCAATGTGGTATATTGTAAATCTAAAGTAAAATCCCACAAAGCTGAAGTGATCCAGACCTTTCCAACTGTGGGTTGTGTGTAAGGTTCGTTGATCTTCTGAGTAATGAATATTCCTCTAATGAAGGAACCAATCTCCACATAGTAAACAAAGACATTAACTTGTCTCCATTTGTACAATTGAAAATCATCAACAAGTACATGAGGGGAAGTTACAGGGAAGCTTTGGGATAAAACAACGCAAATGCCATTCCTGACAAGCAGAGAAGTCAAACTTCTCATGAACCTCTCTCCACCATCGGAGTCTGGAGCAACCAGACCGACCAATGTCCACCTGAAATGCCGGAGCAGTTTGATAATTTCAGGATACTGAACTCCTTCTTTGGGGACCATTCGGTAGAAAGAAGGGGGCAGTATTTTGTCATTCAGTGGCTGTGATGCAGGAACATAACTCATCTGCAAAGGGAAAATGTATTATTTTGTGATGACTTGGGGCATGGCACAAAGACAACACAGTCAGATAATCAATAACCTTTATTAGCTCCAACTTTGCCCCCAATGTCCAGGTTACCTTCTGGCTGGAGAGAAACTCTCCCAGGAACAGCCTTTGACTGCAACGAATCAAGTCCAAAACGTGATCAACAAAAACTGTAACTATAAATGTTTCTTCCACAAAACTGTAACTATAAATCCAATCAAGCCAAACTGTGGTAATTAGTTTGACAGGGCAGGAGCAAGAATTCCAGATGTGCAGGCATGGGAAAACTCACATGGTTGGAAAGATGCCAGGAACACAGATAAGCAAAGACAACACAGGATAAAGTCACATTTGCTCGCAGCAGCTGCTGCAGTCAGCATTCAGTTCTTATAAACTTTCATTCCTAGGTGTGGCTAATGAAGGGAATCAGGGCCCTTTCCTCCCCCACAAGCCACGCAACCCACATTGCTCCTTTCTCCGTTCTTCCCTGCATACCCTAGGATGAAGAGGAGGTGGGCCTGGGTCTTCCTCTGAACTCCCTCTCTCTTGTTCTATCTCACCTCTGCTCTGCCGAGCTGGACTTTGCCCTTCCCCAGCCTCCCCCACAGCCAATGGAGACACGCTCCCACTCCCTATCAGCTGTTCATCTTCCACCTCAGATTCAGACTCTGACAGGGGCATGACATATTTGTTGAGTCAAATCGAAGCCAAGAAACTAGCACTTGAAATCTAAGAAAACACCTCAACCTGACTATATACATGTTTTTTTGGGTCTGTTCATAGGTTGCACCCCCTTCCACTAATCCTTGGGTATGCAGTATTTCTTCCACAAATAGGAAGAATATAACTTGGATTGGACTAAAGTATTTCAGATCTGTCTGGTTTAATGTTTACTGTTCTTTGTGAATTTAGAACCACACTAATTTCATTAGGCCAATAGTTTCAATGATGAAAAGCTGCCCGTTAATTTCATGGAAAATTCAAAGGAGGAGTAGGGTCCCACAACCCTTGCACACACCTGTGGCATTTTATAAATGTCCAACATATTTGAAATCTGAATGGAGATATCAGCATTGGACCCATCAAAAACTACCACAGGTCTATTATGTCTTCCACATCTGTAGTTTGGAATATTTGCCTCCCCGTTGGAAAGCAAATCCAGCAAGGCATCCAAAGTCATGATGGAACTGAAATGGTTTTCATGGAGGTTATAGCCCAGGGAGATATTGGGGAAGAGATCCTGGTTGATCTCCTGGATGGCAAATAGGAAGGAGATAATTTTCCAGGAAAACATGGATCCCTTCCTGAAAATATATACACAGCATCATTAATGAAAATAATCTAATTTTTATATGAGTCCACAAGGATGTCTAAATGTAACCAAAATCACTGGTCAACCTATAAAAACAATGTCTGAATGTTGTAAATAATAAGGCACACATTTTAACATTTTTTTTACAACAGTTCATTTTTTTTAATTTTTAAATTAAAATAAAGTTTATTTAAGTTTCATATATTTAAAACATTTAAAAAGAAACAAACATATAAACAAATATATATACATATATAAATTTTGCAGCAGGTATTGAGCATTGGTTACACTTTTCTTTTCTTTCTTTTACCCCATAACATTGAAGTGATCTACCTTGTTACAATACTTTCCTCGTTCTTTTAATGTTTTAATTTCGCAGAATATTTCATGATTATATGCATGTCCTTCATAGTTTCATAACTTATTTAGTTGTTAAATGTTGCTTTTTCTTTAACCATTCATACCAACAGTTCCAAACTTTGTAGTATTCACTATCTTTGTTGTTTCTTAATAATTTGGTGAGGCTGTCCATCTCTGCACACTTGTGATTTTTTTTAATGACCATCTCCTCTGAAGGGACAATAGACAATTTCCAATTTTGAGCATAGCTTATTCTGGCTGCCGTTATAATGTGCAAGATTAAATATTGATATTTTTTTCTATTTTTGAGTCTATCATACCCAGCAAAAAGGTTTCGGGTTCAAGTTTTATATCTTGTTTAGTTATATTTAGAATCCAATTTTTGATATTTTTCCAAAACTTTTGGGCATATGGACATGTCCACCACATATGAAAGTATGTTCCCTGAACACAGTTACACTTCCAAAAGTTTGGTGGGAGGTTTGGGAACATCTTATCTAGTCTCACGGGTGGCAAGTGCCAATGATACATCATTTTATAGAGATTCTCTTTGTACGAGGCTGACATAGTTAGTTTGTAATTTATTTCCCAAATGTGTTCCCACTTGTCTAATTCAGTACTGTGGCCCACATTTTTTGCCCAAATTATCATACACTCCTTGACTGTTTCTTCTTTTAATTTATAATCCAATAGATATTTATATATTTTACTAATCAATTTTCTTTCCTCTCCATGCCAAATCTTATCTAATTCTTGGTAGGTCATATTAAAAACCAAATTGTTCTTTATCATTTTGTAATACATTTGTATCTGTGCATAGGGCCACCATGCTATCTCTTTTCCTTGAATTTGTATTTGATTCTTACCCTTTAACTCTCTGGTTTGATGTAACAGATCTTTATATCTTAAAATATTATCAAAATCTAAAACGTTTGGATGTGTAACTGCCTCCATTGTAGATAACCACAGTGGGACCTTACAGTAATGTACTTTTTTTATTTTTTCCCAAATAGTTAATAACACACTCCTTATATAATGCCTTTGAAAGTATAAGTGGTGTTTACTCTTTCCATCCCACATAAATGTGTGCCATTCAAGCTGGAGATCAAAGCCCTCCAATGTTAAGATCCTTTTATTTATCAAATTAACTCAGTCTTTGAGGCAGGTTACTATCAAAATCTGGGAGACCAAAGCCTCCTTTCTTTCTATCATCCTGTAATAATTTATATTTTATTCTGTTTTTCCCCCTGCCATATAAATTTGGATATATGTTTATTTAGTTCTTCAAAAAAGCTTTTTTCCAACTTGACTGGCACCATCTGAAATAAAGACAATAATTTTGGAAAAATATTCATTTTTACTGTTGCAATACGGCCTAATAGAGATATTTTTAATTTAGCCCAATTATCTGTTTGAATATTTGAATTGTTAATTTATTGTAATTATCTTTTTTAATTGATGAGCACCTAGCTGTCAGCCATATCCCCAAATATTTTACTTTATTTACCACCTGTATCCTTAATCTCTTTGTTAGTTCTTCCTTTTGTTCATTTGTACAGTTTTTTGTTATCACTTTTGTTTTTTCTTTATTAATGTTTAACCCTGCCACCTTTCCATATTGTTCTATTTTTTTCATCAAAATGGGTGTCATTTTCAGGGGATCTTCCACTATAAATGACATATTGTCAGCAAATGTTTGAAGTTTGTACTCCTCTTTTCTAACTTTTAACCCCCTGATCTCTTGATTTTGTCAGATTTGTACCAGTAGTGTCTTCTACTAATATAAGTAGGGGAGCTAAGGGGCATCCTTGTCTTACACCCTTATTTATCCTTATATTATCTGTATTTTCCCCATTTATTAATATTTTTGGAGTTTGGGTATTATATATTGTTTTAATGAATCTTAAAAAAATTTCACCAAATTTCATGCCTGTCAATTGTTTAATAAGAAAATTCCAATTCAAATTGTCAAAAGCGTTCTGAGTGTCTAAAAACATCAGTGCCATTGTTTTAATTGTGTGTACTTCATAGAATTCTAAAACATCCATAATTATTCTTGTATTTGTCTTAATTTGTCTATATGGCAGAAACCCATTCTGGTCAGTATGAATAACCCTACTTAATATTTTCTTTAATCTTTCTGTCAATATTGTGGCCAAAATCTTGTAATCTATGTTTAAAAGTGATATTGGCCTGTAATTTTGAATTTTTTGTGGGTCTGATTGCTCTTTGTGAATAAGAGTTATATATGCTTTGGTCCATGACTTTGGTATATTAGCACTATCCAAGGCTTCATTATATAAGTCTGTCATTAACTCCTCCAATAACTCTTGAAACTCCTTATAGAATTCAAACAGAATTCCATCCAGGCCTGGGGCTTTATTTGTTTTTTGGGGTCCAATTGCCTTTCTAATTTCTTCTGTTGATATTTTATTATTTAAAATACATTTTGCTTCCTCAGAAGACAAGGAAATCATAGAATAATGGAAGGGATTTTGGAGTTCTTCTAGTCCAACCCCCTGTTTGGGCAAAGGACCCCATACCATTTTAGACAGATTAAAGCCTCCAGTGATGGAGTGTACCCACAACTTTTGAAGGCAAGTTGTTCCATTGGATGATTGCTCTCACTATTCAGAAATTTCTCCTTAGTTCTAGGTTGCTTTTCTCCTTGGTTAGTTTTCATTCATTGTTTCTCATCTTGTCTTTTGATGCTTTGGAAAATAGTTTGACCCCCCTTGACTTTATAGGAGTCTCTCAAATATTGGAATACTGCTAGCATGTCTCCCTAGTCCTTCTCTTCATTAGACTAGACATAACCAATTCCTGTAACCATTATTCATATGTTTTAGCTTCTAACCCCTTCATTATTCTTGTTGCTGTTCTCTGCATTCTTTTCAGAATCATAACATCTTTTTTGTGTTGTGGTGATCAGAACTTGATGCAGTATTTCAAGTGTGGTCTTATTAAAGCTTTGGAAAGCAGTACTAGAACTTCATGTGATCTTAGCTCAAGACTGATGATTTAATTAAGGTAATCTATTTATTTTATTTATTTATTTATTTTTGTCAATTGCTTACAAGATAATAGGTATAAGTAAAAAAGTAGTTATGAATACATGGATACATATAAGAAAAAAAGAAAGAAACGATAGGACAGGGACGGTAGGCACATTGGTGCTCTTAGCCCCTACAGACCTCTTAGGAAAGGGGTGAGGTCAATAGTAGACAGTCTAAGGTTAAAGTTTTTGGACTCTCCTTCTATTAATACACATAGGAGAATCTTTAAAAAACAGTAAGCATACAAATGGCACGAAATTTGTAGGCATCCTTGCATGCAGTATTCCAAGTGTGGTCTTACTGAGTGGTATTATCACTGGAAATCTTAGTACTACTTTATAATGCCTTAGTAAAACCACACTTGGAATACTGCATCCAGTTTTGTTCACCACAATGTAAAAAAGATTTTGAGACTCTAGAAAGAGTGCAGAGAAGAGCAACAAAGATTATTAGGGGGCTGAAGGCTAAAACATATAAAAAATACTTACTGGAATTGGGTATGTCTAGTTTATTGAAAAGAAGGACAAGGGGTGACACGATAGCAATGCTCCGATATCTCAGGGGTGGCAACAAAGAAGAGGGAGTCAAGCTATTCTCCAAAATACCTGAAGGCAGGACAAGAAGCAATGAATGGAAAAATCTGATCCGAGGAGAAACCCTGACAATGAGATGTACATCTTTTGCATCTTGTTTTTAATCTCTTAAACTGGTGTCAAGAAAAAAAACTTGGTTGTATATTTAGCACAATTCTGTATGAAGGAAACTTGCAAGAATTGCCCCTTTCCTCCATCTTTCTCCAGCACCAGAAGACAGCAATGGATGAAAGTTGACAATGAAATAGTGCAGAAGTCTGGAAATTAGCAACGATCAGCAAAGAAGCAATTTCATTATGTCTGCAGTGACTCACCCATAGACCTTTATAGAGGGGCTCCTGCTGAAATCATAAGGGAGGAAGGAAGCCTTGATTGCACCAATGACCCCACCCAGATTAAGGTCTCCCAGCTTGTAAAAATTTAGTGGGTCAGCTTCATTCCTCTTCAGGTTCAGAGGGCATTTCAAAGTGAGCTTCCCATCAGCTGCTTGAGGAAGCAGCATGAGAATGAAAAGCAGGAAGACCATTTATCTGCCTGAGTGTCAATCTTCTGCCTTGTAGCTTCTTCTCTTTTTATCAGATAGTCAGAGGGAGGAACCAAAGCTTCTCTTGAAGTGCATTACATTGAAAGGAGACAAGTTGTTCCAGACTTGATGTCATTCCAGACTTTTGATGAAATAGGAGATGTTGAGCACTTGAGAAGTTCTTATGCATGACATCACTTCACACAGTGCTTTTTTTCTGAACGCTGATGTTTATGTCTATAACTCTTTGGAGAAAATCCCTAGGGTTGTGACATGAGGGAACATGCCAGCCACTGTGATTTTGATAACATGAAGGGAAAAAAAGCATCATTCTGAATACTGTGGTTCAGAATGTGGTTCTTGTTTTTCTACCAAGAAGTAGATTGTGGTCTACTTTGTCAAATGCTGAAACTATGTCATACATATCCTTGTGTACTATTGCTTCTAGTTCACCCTGTTTTTACCCAAACTTTGAGCATTTATATATAAGCATTTAAGACTTTTATGCCTGTCCATGGGTATGATTCCTGCATATCCTAATTGTTGTTTGAGTTTTTCTTTTTCTTATCACTCCCTACCTGTCTATTTGATTTGTTTTCTTGGGATTTATGGTTGGTTTTGTGTTCTACAATTCTAAAGATTGGAATTTTCCAATCCCCACCCCAATCCCCACCTCAATCCCCACCTCAACTTTCCCCACCTCAATTTAGTTTAAAGCCCTTTTGATGAATTGGGCCAGTCTTTTTCATAGAACATTTACCCCTGTTTTCATGATGTGCAGCCCATCCCTTGCCAAGAGTCCTTCTTGTAGGTAATGCAATCCATGGTCCAGGAAACCAAAGTTTTCTTGGCGCCACCAACCCTTTAGCCAGTGGTTTGTTTTTAGAATTCTTTTTTCTCTTAATGGGTGTTGGCCTTTCATTGGGAGTACTGATGAGAACACTACTTATGCTCCTATTTCCTTAATTTTATCACCAAGTTGGTTATAATCTCTCAATATTGTCCTTTGTCCCAATGCGAAAGAGGAGGAAAGGGTAGTAAGCTGTGGTCCTAATTCGTTTGGTTAGTTTCTCAGCCACTTTAATTTTTGCTCCAGGGAGACAACATACCTTCCTAGATTGTATGTCTGGTCTACAGATAGAAGTAGTCAGATATTTCATATTTGCTTACGTGAAACCCAGAGACTATTTGGCTAATGTTCAAATCTACCTCCATCTTACATAGATGGTGAGTCTCATATTATCTTTGGCATTTCTTGTTTTCTGTTTAGTCTCTGTCTCAGTCCAAATGTGTGGGGAAATGCCATAGATAGAATACTTTATAGAATACTTTATTGGCCAAGTGTGATTGGACAGACAAGGAAATTGTCTTGGTGTAAATACTCACAGTATTCATAAAAGAAAAGATACATTCGTCAAGAATCATCAGGTACAACACTTAATGATAGTCATAGGGTACAATAAGCAATCAAATTAGATAGATAGATAGATAGATAGATAGATAGATAGATAGATAGATAGATAGATAGATGATAGAGATAGATGGATGGAAGGAAGGAAGGAAGGAAGGAAGGAAGGAAGGAAGGAAGGAAGGAAGGAAGGAAGAATAGAATAGGATAGGATAGGATAGAATAGAATAGAATAGAATAGAATAGAATAGAATAGAATAGAATAGAATAGAATAGAATAGAATAGAATAGAATTCTTTATTGGACAAGTGTGCTTGGACACAAAATGATTTTGTCTTGGTGTAAATACTCTCAGTATACATAAAAGAAAAGATACATTCATCAAGAGTCGAGAAGGCTTGAGAAGGAGAATCAGTTTGCTGTTACGACTGCATTTCTTGTCCAGATGGGACCATCTCCACTCAGGAAAGTGGGTGACACATAGGGAAACTTTGATCAATATGCATTTTAAAGACACGTGTAAGTTTGATTGTTCAGTTCTTAATTTTAATGGTGTCCAATTTCTTCCATAATGTGAGGATGAATGATGTGGATTGGATAAGAAATGTCTCTTTGAATTGCCAGTTTGGATGTGTTCTTCTCTGTTTATCTTTCTTAGGAACATCTGGGTTTTGCTCACCCAGACCAATTTTACTGTACAAACAGGCCAAAAGAAACATCAATCAACCCTTCAGTTAATCAGTCAATCTTTATGAAGATCATAAATCCTCATAAGCTGAAATATCCAATTGGAAGGAACAATGGAGGGAGTGATGTTGGGTTTAAGGAACTAATGAAAACCAGATAACAGATAATCAGAGTTGGAAGGGACCTTGTAGTTCATCTAGTCCAACCCCGACCCCCGCCACCCAAGCAGGAGACTCTACACCATTTCTGACAAATGGCAGTCCAATCTCTTCTTGAAAGTCTCAAGTGATGACACTCCCTCAACTTCTGAGGGAAACTTCTGTTCCATTGGTGGATTGTTCTCGCTGTCAGAAAGTTTCTCTTAATTTCAGGTTGAATCTCTCCTTGTTTTTGCTAGGTGATCCCCAGGGCTGTAGAAGGAATCACATTTGAAGGGATTTCCAAAAGACCTCATAGTTTGGAGATTGGACCAATTTCACTGCTCCTGTGATTTTTTCCCCCCTAGAGGACATTTTACCACCTGTCCTGAAGTAAGCATTGGTACACTTCCTTCTAAAAAGGCTCCCCATGAATCCAACCATGTTAGACAACTTTTATCCTATGTCCAATATTTTTAGAGTAGATTATTGAGAGCATGGCTGGTGGGTCAATCACCAGTAAATGAGTTGAACATTCTTGGGATAAACATATGTTCATTATCTGACAATTTTAAAAAGAAAGAAAGAAAGAAAGAAAGAAAGAAAGAAAGAAAGAAAGAAAGAAAGAAAGAAAGAAAGAAAGAAAGAAAGGAGAGAAAGAAAGAAAACACTTGAAGGATTAACTAACCCTTTTTCTGCTGTCATTTTTCTGTTTCTATCCAATACTCACAGGGTTATTCTTGAAAAACACCTTGAATTTTCAGATGGTCCAGAATGCCAAGTTATGTTGGACTTCCCTATGTTCTTCTATATTACCCCCATTGTGCAAGTTGCACAGGTTCCCAGTTTCTTCCCAAATGCAATTACATGCATCTTTCAAACCCTACATGAGGCAGAACTAGGGTATCTGCAGGGCTTCCTGGCCTTGAGGATATCTGCTTGTCCTATCAGAGCAGATATAATAGCCTTACAAAAGATATTTTCTCTAAAATGTTGCCACTTCAATTGTCAAGATGGAAAGCAGGAGAGTGACCAGGAGAATGTAGGAGAGGTTCTGATTGTTGGCTTTGTCAGTTGGTGTTTCTAGAACAGATGGCAAATGAAATTTCACTTCATTTACAAGAATTATAAAATGAGCCCCTAATTAGGATTAATATATGAAGATCTCATTGAAAAGAAAATCCCATAGAGCCCTACTCTTTGTTGTAAAGACAAAGTGATTAAATTAGTGGATTTCAGTAAGGTATCTGACAAAATAGACCACAACCTGCTCCTTGGTAAACTAGAAAATGTGGGATAGACAGCATCACCAACAGATGGACTGGACAGCTACTTGCTTGAAATGATATAGGGTCTCCTGCTTGAGCAAGGGGTTGGACTAGAAAACCTATAAAGTTTCTTCCAAATCTGTTTAACTGTTATTGTAACCTAGACTTCAAGGATACTGATTGCTTCCATGGCATTAGAGCACAGACAGCACTAGAGTTAACTGTCATCAGCCAAGAGTGGCACCAAACTCCACAGCTCTGGATGACCTTCCTTAGCAATCTCTTGAAGCAAGAGATTCCATTGAAGGACAGCATAAGTCACTTTCCTGGCTCTTGAAGTATCTTGCTCCAAGCATGACTTTATGCACATATCCTAACAGGAAAGACTATGACCACTAAGGACAGTGCGCCAATGGGTGTATTTTCACCGAAGTCCTTTTTTCTGCCTACTCCTCATTAGATGGAAGAAGTTCAGGGTCCCAAGAGGACAAGTTTCTTCTCAATGTAATTGTCACCTTACATGCCTTGAGACCTCTTCTTCTACTTCTCCAGTGTCTGCTTTTGATGTAAACATGAGGCTGAAGCAACATGGAAGTGACCTTGCATTATAAAAGGATAAATACTACAGTTTATGCCCTTTGTGGCTCAAATTACAGGACAGGCGGGAGCTGTGCTCTTGAATGTACATTTTATCTCTTCCAGATGAATCTTGTCTGTTTGAATCAGGAAAGCCAGAGGATATTCTATCCTGTGAGAGTGCTTTGAATTCTGCTAATTCTTTAAAAATAGGAAGGAGATTGATTCAGCCCCACGAATTATGGATCTCCTGCTTCTTCTTTTGCTTCTACTGATGTCCCAGCCGGTCTCCGGGAAGCTGAGAATGAAGTGCCCACTGAGTTTGGACAACCAGGATGGAGAAAAGCCATGGAGCTATTATAGGCCAGGCGATCTTCTCATTGGTGTAGTCATCTCTCTATCAACAATAGGACATGCAACATTACCTTTCAACAGGGCTCCTTCTAGGCAGATTCAGTTGTAAGTCATTCATTGTGATGGAGTTTCGTTCCCTCCATTTGCAGCTCTAACACTCTTCTTTCTCCTTCATCTTATTTTACTCATTTTTATATTGCAGGACCTGACTAATTTCTTGAACCCTTTTGATTTCCACAGTCTCTATGTCTTTTGTCTTATTTTCTGGGAGAGGTTCAGATCAAAACATGAGGCAAATAAAACCTGAAAAAAGCCCACATTATTTATGTTTCCCTGTTCAATCCTCAATTCATGACTTGAGTACTGAGTTTTATTGAAAGTAGTGATTGTTGTAGATTCCTCTGTCGATGTCCTTTTCATATTTTCATAACCTCTCATTGATATTCAGTGCTTGATTTTTATAAGAATAGAGGATGCCTCTTTTCAGAACAGCTTTTCTGGGTCACTTATCAAAAATCCGGTATCTTTTAGGATAGTTCTACTTTAATGACTGAATTATTTTTCAAACTGTTTACTGCACTGATGAAAATTAGTACTTCTACAAATAATGGTGTATTTCTGATTTTAACCCTTTTGGAAAACTATATCCATTCTATCTTCTCCACACTCACAACATTAAAGGATGATGAGTGATTATGATTTGCCTTTGGTTTTGGATCAATAATAGCTTAAGATTTAGTTAGCTTGTGGAGAAAAAATGGATTAAATAGAGAAAAAGTATTTTATTGTTGCTGCTGCTGCTGTTAATACTAATATGAGCATGGTTTTACACTAGTTTATCTCATCTAAAGAAATACATACTACGTGTGATTTTCAATATTGAAGTTTTTAATAAAAATGATCAGCCCACGCACAATCTCACACTTGGCTGCAACATCCATGACAACTATGATAACACCCTTGGCACTTCAGATGCCTTGCTGGACATGCTGTCTACCGGAGAAGCCAATGTTCCCAACTACATCTGTGGAAGGAAGGACAACCTTTTCGCACTTGTTGGTAGAGCTCACAGAGATATCTCCATCCAGATGTCAACTTTAGCAGGTGCCTACAAATTTCCACAGGTTTGTTTTTGTGTTCCCCTATCTAGCAAAGTGAATGGGGTGTAGTATTTGATGATAGATTAAACCATATCTTCATTATAGAATTCAAAAGCTGCTTTTCACTATATCCATTGTAGGTTTCTTGGCCGGGGATTGATATAACAATATCCCAACAGGTGGGACCCTCTATTTGCAGGTTCTTCCATGCCTATTTGAGTTTATATCCATATCTATCTCTATCTCTATCTACCTATCTACCTTTCTATCTATCTCTATCTCTATCTACCTATCTACCTTTATCTATCTCTATCTCTATATCATATATCTATATTTATCTATCTATCTATCTCTGTATCATCTATCTATCTATCTATCTATCTATCTATCTATCTATCTATCTATCTATCTATTTATCTATCTTTCTTTCCATCTATTCTAGGCTTAAATACATGCCAGTGTCCCATTGAAGAATGCTGAGAATGGTAGATGAAAAGTGCATTCCTTGTAGAAGAACCAGCAGTCTTTAGGCAGATGCGATTCACTATTGACAATTGTATTGACTTGAATTCTCCCATAACTGGCCCCCAGAAGTTGTAAATGCTCCAACACCGGTATTTTTTTTTTAAAGAAAATAGTGGACAACCATTTGTCTGAAAAGATATAGGGTTTCCTGCCTCCTCAGGGGGTTGGACTGGAAGACCTTTAAGGTCCCTTCCAACTCTTCTCTTCTCTTTTCTTCTCTTCTCTTCTCTTCTCTTCTCTTCTCTTCTCTTCTCTTCTCTTCTCTTCTCCTCCTTTCCCTTCCCTTCCCTTCCCTTCTATCCCATCCCATCCCATCCCATCCCATCCCATCCCATCCCATCCCATCCTATTCTATTCTATTCTATTCTATTCTATTCTATTCTATTCTATACTATTCTATTCTGAATAGAGTAGTAGATGAAAAGTTCCTTGTAGAAGCACCAACAGATTTTAAGCAGATTTGATCCACTACTGGTGATTGCATTGCTTTGAAACATCTCAGAATAAAAATATCAGTCAGAGGAAATGATTATTTGCTACTTTCATAGCATTTGACACAGTAAACATAGAAATATCATGGAAGAAACTGATTGCTCTTAAAATGGAACTTAGAATGCTGATCTTGCTCAAAGTCCTTTCTACAAGCACTGTGAGAAAAAATAATCTGTGGAACAGGTTGTGTTATGAAGCTGTGCATGCTCCATTGCTGGAGGCTTTCAAAAATAGCTGTATATTCATTTTGCCTGGAATGGTATATGATCTGCTGTGTGAGCAGAGAGTTGGACTAGAAGACCTCAAAAATCCCTTCTATCTCAATTATTCCATGTTTTTCATTCATTTGTTTGAGAGTGTGTTCAATGTTTTCAGCTTTCAAGATTGGGAGGACAGAGGAGATGGTTCATAGATAGATAGGATATAGCATGTGTGCATGTGCTTTCCCTTTACTCACACACATGAGGATGAGTGTGTGCACATATGCACGTGCCGGCCATTTTCATAACCCAATTGCTAACCCCTCATGGCCCACTAGTGGGTTGTGGCCCATAGGTTGGGGGCCCCTCTTTTAGGATGAATGAAGCCATGAGAGGTAGGACTCATTCTTACCAAACGATAAGAAAAGTATGCTGCCCATGTACATTTGAGTTTCATGTATTGTTAAGAAAACTTGGCTCTTATTCTCATAAGAATTATCTGATTACTGAGAAGTCAATGTCAACATTTCTGGTCTTTGGGAAATGAAATATTGCCATATAGGGCTATTCGATGATGAATAGAATAGAATAGAATAGAACTGAACAGCATAGAATAGAACAGAACTGAACTGAACTGAATAGAATTCTTTTATTGGCCAAGTCTGATTGGACACACAAGGAATTGTCTTGTTGCAAATGCTTTCAGTGTACATAAAAGAAAAGATACATTCGTCAAGAACCAAGAATAATCAGGTAGAACACTTAATGATAATCAAAGGGTACAATAAGCAATCAAATCATACTAGGAAACAATCTTTTTTGTAAAAATATAGTTTATTAATTTTTACAATTAAAACCAGTCACAATACATACACAAATAAGCAAAAGAAAGGGAAAAAAAGAAAAGAGGAGAGGAAGAGAATTTGGGAAAGGAAAGAAAAAGAAAGGGGGAAGAAAGAGAGAAGGAGGTTACAAGGTTAAAAGTATTCTTATTTTAACCGTTTGCAAGATCTTCTTTTGTTTTCATAACCTTAACTTGTGTCATATAACCACACCTGTTTTTTTACTTATATCGCTACCTCGTTATTATGGGTTGATACTTTTCTTTTATGCTTTATGATATATAATTTATCTTTGGTCAATCCAATTATACCAACAATTCCAGCTATTGTAGTATAGTGAAATGTCTTTGTTTTTTAGCGCCAAAGTCAATTTATCCATTTCTGCGCATTTTGAGATTTTTTCAATAATCATTTCTTCTGATGGAGTTTGATGTTTTTCCCAGTATTGAGCGAAGGCTAATCTGGCCACTGTTAAAATGTGTATTGTTATGTATTTAGCTTTTTTGGAAATTTGCTTATCAAAAATCCCTAGTAGGAAGGACTCTGGTTTGTATTCGATCTGTTCTTTCGTGATTTCTTCCAACCAAGTTTTGATTTTCTTCCAATACTTTTGGGTTTCTGCACAAGACCACCACATATGGAAAAAGGTTCCTTCTTTTTCCTACACTTCCAGCAATGTGGACTCATGTTGGGGTGCATCTTCACTATCCTCGAAGGAGGGAGATGCCATCTATAAAACATTTTATAAAGATTTTCCTTGTATGCAGCTGATTTGGTAATCTTATTGTTTCTGCCCCAAACTTTCTCCCATTCCGCTACTGTGATGCTGCGCCCTACATTCTTACTCCAAGCAATCATATTTCCTTTTATGATTTCTTCTTCTAGTTCTGTTTCTAATAAGTAATTATAAAATTTTGTTATGCTTTTTTTTATTTGATCCTAATAAAATTTTATCTAATTGTTGCAATTTATTGTTGATTCCGAATTCTTTTTTGCCTTGTTTGTATCTGCTTTGAATCTGAAGATAAACCCATTGATCAATTTTTTGTCCTTGCTCCTGAAGTTCCTGCCTCGGTTACAAATTTCCTTGTGGGTCCAGTAAATCTTTGTATTTAATCATTTTAGTAATTTCCAAATTGTTTGGGTGAATCATTGCCTCCATTGTTGAAATCCATACTGGTATTTTTGTGTAATGTTTTTTCCATATTTTCCTCCAATTCGTTAATAGTGCATCTCTGATTAAGTGTCTATGGAAGTATTTTTGATTGATTTTCCCTACATCCCATAAGAAAGCGTGCCACCCCCTTTGTAAATCATGGCCTTCTAAAAATAATATTCTTTTGTTGGTTAAGTTCATCCAATCCTTCAGCCAAACTAACGAGGTGGCCAGGTGATATAACTCCCAATTTGGAAATGCTAGGCCTCCCCTGCTCTTCATATCCTGCATTGTTTTTACATTTATTCTGGTTTTTTTCCCTTGCCAAATAAATTTCAAGGTTATTCTACTGAGTTCTTCAAAAAAAATTTTATGTAATTTGATTGGGATCATTTGGAATAGGTACACGAATTTGGGGAGAATGTTCATTTTAATAATAGCAATTCAGCCTAGTAGTGAAATTTGGTTTCCCCCACGATTCTAAATCTTTCTTTACCTGGTGTATCAGTTTATCATAATTGTTTTCTTTAAGTGTCTTACAGTGTGGGGTTAGCCAAATTCCTAAGTATTTCACTTTCTTTGTCACTTGTATATGCATTATTTCTTTTAGTTCTATTTTCTGTTTTTCTGTTAGGTTTTTGGTCATTAATTTGGTTTTTTAAAATTTATTTTAAGTCCAGCTACTGCTCCAAATTTCTCTAATTCACTCATCAATTTTGGTCCCCTATCTTTGGGTTCTTCAATAAAGAAAATCATGTCATCCTCAAATGCTTGTAATTTATCCTCTTTCTTATCCTCTTTCTTAACTGTTAATCCCTTTATATCTGAGTTCCGCCTAATTCGTGTTAATAATGTCTCTAATGCTAGTATGAAGAGCAGGGGAGAGAGTGGACAACCCTGTCTTACTCCTTTTTCTATCTTGATTGGGCGAGTGCATTCCCCATTCACTATTATATTAGCTTGTTGTGTATCATATATAGTTGTTATAATATTTTCAAATTTGGTGCCCAAATTCAAATTATCAATTTTTTGAATTAAAAATTGCCAATTTAGATTGTTGAAAGCCTTCTCTGCATCAAGGAACATAAGTGCTACTTGTTTCTCGGGGTGGGCTTCATAGAATTCTAGTAGGTCTAATACTATTCTTAAATTGTTCTTTATTTGCCTAGTTGGGAGAAATCCATTTTGGTCTTCGTGTATATACAAGTTTAAGGTCCTTTTTAATCTGTTTTCTATAATAAGTGTGAATATTTTGTAATCAGTATTTAAAAGTGAAATCAGCCTATAGTTATTTATATATCTGGGATCTGTATCCTCCTTCGGGATCAGTGAGATCAATGCCCCCCTCCATGAGTCTGGCATACTGGCTGCCAGTAAAACGTCATTAAAGACTTCCACCATAAGTGGTCCAATTTGATCTGCTATTGCCTTGTACAGCTCCCCTGGGATCCCATCTGGGCCCGGTGTTTTATTTTTTTTCTGGTTCTCTATTGCTTATTTCAATTCCAATTCAGTAATGTCTTTATTTAGAAGTTCAGCCATTTCTTCCCCAATTGCCTTGTCCTTTATTTCATCTAGATAATTCCTTATTCTATCTTCACTGATGTCCTCTCTTTTATATAAATCTTCAAAGTATTTATGAATGATTTCTTTTTTCTGTTCTATTTCCTGGTTTCTGAGCTTCTGGTGGCAAGGCAAAGACAGTCAGAGGGGCAGAAATCCGCTCGCGATTCTAGCCATCCTTTTCTTGAGTTTGGTGCAATCTTTTGGGGTGTTTGAGTCTTGGAGAGACCCGTGCCAGTGTGGGGGAACCTCGGGCTGCAGTGTGGGAGAAGCAACCCCCCTGCAACGAAGAGGAAGCCCTCCAGAGCCCAACGATCAAGAACAGCTTCCTGTCAATGGAGGCTCCGAAGTCTGGACTGCCATCGATGGGAAGGAAAGAGTAAGTGAAAGTTTGCAAGCTCATGGGGAAAGAGAGTTGTGGTTAAAGACAGTGGCAGAGAAGATATTTGAATGACAATCGACTGATTTCAGGCTGTTATATACTGTGCGAATGCCTGCTGTGAGCTCTAAGAGAAAGTGGCTACAAGAGAATTGGTCTAGTGAAAGTGAAGGGGCTCAGTAGGCAGAAGAGAGTCGAAAATAAAAAAGAAGTAAAGAGAACTTTGGAAGTCTGGAGACCAGCATGGGGGAGGGATTAAAAAGACTCTATTATCACTAACATTTGGATTGAAGCTATCAAATAGGAGCCAGAAGCAGAACAAAGCCGATTGGGGGGAAAGACAGAGCGGTGCCATAGGTGGTATCCAGAACGTTGAAGTGGCTACAACAAAGTAACAGATCTAACTGAAGGGACACAACCTAATCTATAAATTCTGGGAAAATTGAGAACTGGTCCTAGCAGAGGAGACAGTTCCTTTCTCTATTTGAAGGAGATCAGAACAATTGATTTAAAGAACACTAAAATATCAGTAAAAGAGGAAGTCTTTAAACAAGTGGGAACATTGCTTACTGGCAGCTGTTACTCAGCAAATCTTCATTTGCCATTTCTGGTGTGCTCGAAGTAAAAGCTTCCAAAGTGAAAAGCGGAAACAAAAAACTCTTGTCTTTGGAATTTTCTTTTTTCTTTTCCTCTACCCTTTTCTGTGTGTATATACTTACTAAAATAGCCTCTCTTCTTTTCTACATGTTGATGGTATGCTATGTTGAAATATGCTTGCTTTTTTTTCTGATTTCCTCTTGATAAATATGTACATTTACTAAAGAAATATTAGAGTGTTAAAATATTGGATTAATTAATTTAGTTAAGTTATTATTAATAGAGATTGTTATAATTTGAATGGGAATATAGGGGAGACGGTAAGAATATTAAGCATTAGTTATTTAACAATCTTAGAGCTCTCTAGACCAATATTATATTTCATTGTGTGGGTGTATCTATGAATGAAATATATTGTGTAGTTAAGGTTACTTTATATTGAAGTTAAACTAGAGAAATATCTATACACTTTACTAATTAATGAAGAATATAGCTATTTAATAGATTGATAGATTTTGGTCAATTTTAGTCAGAGAACTAACAATACTGAATGCCAATTTGGAATAATCTATTTAGCATTGTACAACAACAAAAACAAATTTTAAAGGAAATGACTACTACAATTACCACTGCTCTGAAATCTTGTAAGAAGGTTAATCCCACAATAACGACCACTTTGGCAACAACTTCACCTATGGCACAAAAAACAATAGAGGAAACACTACCAACAGAGAAGTCAATTAGCATCTCGAATGCAAATATTCAAGCAATGTTCCTAACCTTACAGGACTCATTGACAAGATTGCAAGAAACAATAACTAAAAACCACAGTGAAACAAGGGCAGATATTAATGAATTGAAGGAAGAAATGGGGAAACTAAAGATAGTAATGAAAGCGGACATTTCCAAAGTAGAGGATAAAGTGGGGGTGTTGCAGCAGGCCTTGGAGAAAAATAAAGTTATAATAAAAGAAGTAGAGAAAAGAACTGAACGAACGGAAAGGGAATTAGAAAGGGTGGATGAAGATCTCAAAAGCATGAGCAAAGAAATGGAGGACTCCCTCGTCCTCCTAGAAATGGACAAGGCAGCAACTTACCTAAGATTTCAAAATGTGGCAGAATCAAAAGAAGAAGACCTGGAATACTTTATGGCAGCTGGTTTATTGAAGATGGATAAAGATGAAATTCCAAAAGAGTTTGATGAAGTCTACTGGATCAATACAAACTATGCAAGATGCCACAAATGTTCTAGGGAAGTACACATACGATTCACTAGAAGATGTGTTCAAGACATGATATATAGAACCTCAAGAGATAAAACAATAACCTACAAAGAGAAAGAAATTGTGATTCTTAAACAGATACCAAGGAGAATTAGGGAACAAAGGCGTGACTATAAATTTCTGGCAGCATATTTAAATCAAAAAAGAATTACATTTAAATGGCTTATTCCAGAAGGAATGTTAGTGTCATGGAAAGAGAGGAAAATCAAAATAGACACTATGGAAAAAGCCCAGGATTTTTACGAACGGATGGTGGGCCCACAGGAGCAAAGTAGTAGGGAGGAATTGGACACAAATTTTCAAGAAGAATAGGGTGGACATAAAGATAGAACTGGAATGGTAGGAAACCAAGAGAATACCTATCCACAACACAAGACAGAAGGAACCACATCAACACAAGTGCAAGAAGAGAGAGGAATTATTACATGACAAAGAGCGAAACAAAACTAAATAGATGGGAGAAGAAAAAAAATTACTATCAATAAATATAAATGGTTTAAATTCGACAATTAAGAGAAAAAGGATATTATCTAAATTAATTAAACAAAATGCAAATATAGCCTGCCTGCAAGAAACCCATATAAAGAAGAAGGATGAAAAATATTTAGAATGCCCGAAATTAGGAAAGTTATTTACCACACCAGCGGATGAGGAGAAAAAAAAGGGAATCGCAGTATATGTGAAAGAGGATTTGAAATCTGAGCTAATACAGTTGGACTTAGAAGGAAGGACTCTGGGTTTGCAGATCTGGATTAATGATATTCCAATTCTTTTAGTAGTAATATATGCCCCAAATGGAGACCAAAAAGAGTTTTTCAAACACCTATATAGAAAATTGGTTGCATTGCAAAAAAGAAACATTTGCATAGTAGGGGACTTCAACTCCATTGCTGATTTCCAAAAAGATCACAGTAATGCCGGGAAGAATAAAAAGGGGAAGAGAGCTCCCCAAGATCTGTAGGGAAATGATGAAAGAGCTAAATCTGACAGATATATGGAAAAGATTACGTACTGAAAAAAGACGATTTACATTTTATTCAAATCCCCACCAAACATGGACATGGATCAATATGGCATGGATGAGTGGGGAAATAGCAAACAAGACAAAAGAAGTGGAAATTTTCCCTAACGAATGGGCAGACCATAACCCAATACAGGTAATATGGAAGGGTAGGGCAAAACCAAAGAAAAGATGGACCTTAAACACTCAATTAATATGAGAGAAAGAATACATTAATAAATTAAAGGAGGAATTGAACTATTTTATAAAAGAAAATGACAATGAAGAAACCACGAAACAAAATGTTTGGGATATGCTGAAGGCGGTTATAAGAGGCATAACAATCTCTTATAATGCCAAGAGAAACAAGGAAAAATATTCCCAACAAAACAAATTACAACAAAGAATTGAGGAGCTAGAAACCCTTCTACAAATTAACCCAAAAGAACCCAAACTGCAAAATCAAATAAGTATAGCCAAACACAAACTGAATTTAATTGATCAAGAGAAAATGACTATGAATTTGAACTTAACCAGACAAACCTATTTTGAACATGCCAACAAGCCAGGAAGATGGCTATCTTAAATTAAAAAAAAGAAAGAGAAGAGATTGATATACCAGTTAATAGACAGCAAGGGAGGAAACAATCAATTTAAATCGTAAGGATACAAGCAACAAAGTTACAGTCATACAGTCACACATGGGAGGAGATAGGTGATAAGGAGTGATGAGAAGACTAACAGTAATAGTACTGTAGATTTTGTAAATAGTTGGACAGTGTTGAGGGAATTATTTGTTTAGTAGAGTGATGGCTTTCAGGAAAAAACTATTATTGTGTCTGGTTGTTCTGGAGTGCAGTGCTCTATAGAGTCATTTTGAGGGAAGGAGTTAAAACAGTTTATGTCCAGGATGTGCAGGGTCTGTAAATATTTTCACAACCCTCTTTTCGACTTGTGCAGTATACAGGTCCTCCATGGAAGTCAGGTTGGTAGTAATTGTTTTTTCTGCAGTCCTAATTATCCTCTGAAGTCTGATGAACTGATAGAGCAAGTTCACACCTTTCCTTACCTGGGTGTATTTCTCTCAGTGACTAGATCTTTTTTCCTTCAACATTAAAAGAGGTCATTTAGACCAAAGGTACAAGTGAACACACTGTTATAAGAATTTTTTAAAAATCATATCTATGCAGCCTCCTTAGCCTGAAATATTAAAGTACAAAAGCCCAATATTACCACCACATACTTCTATTGAGCTGAATTTTTGGATTTAATTTATAGTGTTGAGGTAATTCCCCATTAGGGGAATGAGTGCATACAGGGAGACGTATTTGAGAGTAGTGTTTGAATCATACACACAGATACACTGTAGAGTAAATGTTGGTTTTTTTTTTATAAAGGCAGTCCAAAATCATTCACAGGTAAGATTAATCAGTTTTTTGTTCAGGGATAATCGAATAACAAAGTCCAGTGTCAAAAACAGTTCACTATCAGACTTCCATCAAATCCAGAAATATCAGTCAATTAGAAGGAATGGCAATAGTCTCCAACAGAAGGAAACAGAGACTAACTCACACTCTCTCTTCTGAGACTAAGACTAAAACAACCCAGGTTTCTGGCTCCATCTTATGGTCATTTGACAAACCACACCCAATTACACTTTTAGGATCCTATTAAAGAAACTGAATTAAAATGTCTATCCTGGTTTATATATTTCCCTCTCAAATAGCTGTTAGGTTACTTACATTCCTAACATATACCACTTCTAGAACAAATCAATCACATCATCTGAGAAGAATCTTGAGGATGATTAAAATGTTTATTTTTTATTTATTTTATTTGGTTTGTCAACTGCTTATAAGATAATAGTATAAGTAAAAACATAGTTATGAATACATGGATACATAGAAGAAAAATAAAAGAAACAATAGGAAAGGGACGGTAGGCATGTTGGTGCGCTTATGCATGCCCCCTACAGACCTCTTAGGAAAGGGGTGAGGTCAATAGTAGAAAGTAAGGTTAAAGATTTTGGGGTTTGGGGAAGAAACCCCAGAGTCAAGTAGAGTATTACACACATTCACCACTCTGTTGCTGAAGCCGTATTTCCTGCAATCAAGTTTGATGTGATTAATCTTGACTTTCTATCTATTGTTTGCTCTAGTATTGTTATGGTTGAAGCTGAAGTATTCATTGACAGGTAGGACATTGCAATGTATGATTTAATATATTATACTTTGATTGTTCCGAAGGCGGCGTAGTTCTAGTTTTCTAGATCTA
Organism: Pseudonaja textilis; assembly: GCF_049901715.1. Classification (NCBI taxonomy): domain Eukaryota; kingdom Metazoa; phylum Chordata; class Lepidosauria; order Squamata; family Elapidae; genus Pseudonaja; species Pseudonaja textilis. The sequence goes on from NC_141991.1 coordinate 11,411,848, forward strand.
GAATTTCAAGTCTGGTGGCATAAGGTATTCTGCAATGAGTAGAGTAGAGTCTTCCAACTGCTGCCCTGAGAGCGGAATTGGGATTTATTTACAATTTATAAAATTAGGACATGTATTTTTTTTAATAAAATTAATAATATGGAAACTGTAAGAATCTCAAATGCTTAGAACAAACACATTTCAACTAAAACATTCTTGAATGAACAATTGACATACGTACTTCATTCTCTCTGTCTTTTTACAAATAGAGGGAAAAAAACAAAAAAAATGATATAGCCTAATGACTAATCATGAAGAAACTGTTCTAATATGTGCATGAGAATAAAGTTGGATTCATTGAAAGCTAAAAATTGGGACTTGGTAGGACCCCAAATATAACACAGCACTCTTCGTTGATTTTTTCAGATCAGTGCAAAAACTGCTTCAGAGGCTCTGAGTGATAAAAGTCGATTCCCTTTTTTCCATCCAATAGTCCCGAAAGAAGGGTTTCAGTACTCAGCAATTGTCCAACTGCTCCTCCATTTTGGATGGACTTTGATTGGTCTCTTTGCTCCAGACACAGAGAAGGGAGAAAATTTCATGAGAACTTTTACCCCTATGCTTGTGAGGAATGCAATTTGTGTTGTTATATCACTACAATTCTCAGTGACTGGAAATACAGCAGCCCTCAGGAATGCCCTCTCTATGTGGAAACAAGTCAATGTCTTTGTTCATTTCATAGAATTTGAGTCCATTTTTGACAGAATTCATCTCTTCCATTTAACACTTAGGCATTTACCAGAACCTATTCAAGGGAAAGTCTGGATCATGACAATAGTTGGAGTATATTCAATGAAAAAAAACAGGCTTTACAAGTACGTCCATAGTATTTGGAGCTTTCCTTATAAGTGGAAAAAAGGTTGGCAAAAAGATGATGCCTATAAAGGTGTTTTCTTTGTGGAACCTGAATTTCAAGAGGAGTATTTTCATTGTGCTATTTCAAAACACGTCTTTTCTGTCAAAGGCCGGAGAAGATGCACCCAGAAAGCACCACTGGAGACCCAAGAGAAAAAGAATTGGAACCAGATCCAAAATGATTGCATTACGTACAATGTCATTAAGATGCTGGCCCACACGTTAAATTCTGTGTCCAATACCAAGAGGGGAAGAAAGAGGGGAGAAGAGAGTTGGGGGGCTCAGAGGCTGCATCCATGGCAGGTATGGGGTCCCAACAAACAAGGGTGGGATCCAACAGGGTTAACTACCGGTTTGGTGATTTATGAGATTCAGTGATTTACGATGTCATTACAACCCAGGAGATTACAGCACAAGACCCAGGAGGTCAAAACAATAAAACTCAGAAGGACATCACACAGCCCATTACCCAGGTCGTTAAAAAACAAAAACCTGATAGGCACGCAGCCATACCTAAGCCACACATGTCCTTACGAAAAAGCCAGCCGATCAGCAAACATCAACCCCATCAACCAATCAGGAAATGAAAAGAACAGCCAACATCCCCACCAGTATATATAGGGAGACGACAGCTCTGATCACGCTTTGCTTGCACAAGCACGAAGCCGAAACCACCAGCCTGAAGATGGCGAGTGGGACCTCATTGAAACGTTGCCAAAATGCTCTCAATCTTACATGGGAAACACTCTGAGAAGCACAGAGATGATGAATGAGACTTCAACCGAAATGTTGCCTAGATACTGCCAATCTTATGTGGGAGAAAACCCAAATAACCAAAGATTATTAATATATATATGGATCTTTGGTTGTTCGGGTTTTCTCCCGCGTAAGATTCGAAGTATCTAGGCAACATTTTGATGAAGTCTCATTCATCATCTTCAGGCTTCTGTCTTCGGCTCTTGCTTCTCAGCCAGAGTTTGGGTTTGTGGTCGTATTTTTCTAGAGCTTGTGTTTCAAAGTGTTCCATGTAGAGGTTTGCGATGACAGGTGAGAGGGGTGATCCCATGGGTGCTCCTTCTATTTGTTTGTATTTTTGTCCATTGTAGGTGAAGTATGTATTGGATAGGCAGTGGTTGGTCAGATCTAGGATGTGCTTGGGGGGGTTGTATTTGTTTTGGATGGCTGTCAAGTCTTCTTTTATTGGCACTTGGGTGAAGAGGGATATGACATCGAAGCTTACTAGTAGGTCGCTGGGTTGTAAGTTTTGTTTCTTTATGATCTCGATGAACTGGAATGAGTTTCTTACGTGTGAGTTGATGGATTCTGCATAGGGTTGTAGTTGTTTGGCGAGAAATTTGGCCAGGTTTTGTAGAGGTGAGCCTATGGAGCTGACTATTGGTCTGAGTGGGGTTCCTTCTTTGTGTATCTTGGGGAGACCATAAAGCTTAGGGCATCTGGATGATTTCTCTCTGGGTATGATTCTTTGCTGGATTTCTTCACTGATGGGGGAGGCTTTTATTTTGGATTTGGTAGTTTTTTCTAGGTAGGTGGTGGGGTCTGTCTTTAGGGGTTTGTATGTGGGGTCTTGGAGTAGGTTGGTTAACTTGGTTTGGTAGTCAGATGTGTTCATAATCACTGTCGCATTGCCCTTGTCTGCTGGTAGGATTATTATGCTGGTGTCTTCTTTCAGGTTGAGTAGTGCAGTTTGTTCTCCTTTGGATAAGTTGCTTTTGGGTGGTTTGCTAGTGCAGAGGATGTTGGTGATTTTGAGTCTGATTTTGTTAGCATCGTCAGGGTTGGTTTTGGTCAGGCTAGTTTCAACTCCGCATATGATGGTTTCTGTGGGGATATGTTTGGGAGCGACAGCAAAGTTGAATCCTTTTGAAAGGACCTTGGTTTCAGCTTCAGTGAGGATCTTGTTTGAGATGTTGTGCACTGTTTGTTTCATGTGTGGCTGTCGGGGGGGAGGAGTTGGTTTCTGGCGTTGTTGTAGTTTCCTGAGTTTGTTGGTGGGTGTGTCTGTCTTGAGGGTGGTCTGTGTTTCGGCTCTCCAGACAGCGAGTTGTTTGGATTTGTCCCAAAGTAGGGGGTGAATCTTGTTGCTGAGTCTGAGGTGGAGTGTGAGGAGATCTTTGTTGATTTGGTCTGGGAGAAACCTTTTTGTGTGAAGTTCATTTCTAATTAGGGCCAAATCTGTTCTTTTTAGGATGCGTTTGGTGGCAGCTGTGTTGGTGTGGAATTTCAATTGGAAGCTTGTGGGAATTAAATTTTGATCTCGGCAGTTGCATAGGAATGCAAGATCACATAAAATGGAAGCTCTTTGGACTTCAAGTTTTTCATAAGTCTTGGTCAGATGGTGGGTTTCCTCCCCGTAGAGGTGCAATATTTGTTTTCTGAGGTTCTCGCGGGTATTTGTATGTGGATCTTTGGTTGTTCGGGTTTTCTCCCGTGTAAGATTCGAAGTATCTAGGCAACGTTTCGATGAAGTCTCATTCATCATCTTCAGGCTTCTGTCTTCGGCTCTTGCTTCTCAGAGTGATGTGAGATTGCAGCTTCTTCTTCCTTTTAACTGCTAGTGGGGGTGGGACTTGATTGGGTGGGGGCTTGGCTGTGTTCTGATTGAGTGGGGTGTGTTCTCATTGGTAGGGGTTTGGCTGTGTTCTGATTGGTTGGGGGTTGGCCGTGTTCTGATTGGTTGGAGGCGTGTTCTGTTCAGGTGGGGGCTTGGTTGTGCTCAGGTTAGTCTTAGTTGCTGGGGATTTGAGTTGGGGAGCTGTGATCTTGCTGTTTGGCTTCGAGTTCGTGGTCGTGCTGCATCTTCATAGTGGGTGTCGGTTTGCTTCATGTATAGCTCGGAGGGGTTTGAGGTGGGTAGTGATGCAGCTGCAGTGCAGCTTCTGGTCCATGGTCGTGTCTCATCTTCTAAGTGGGTGTGAGTCTGTTTTCTACATGGAAGTGTGGTGGTGGCATCTTGTGTGGCTCTCATGGGTGTGGGTCTGGTGTCATTCTTCATGTTAGGTACTCGTCTGTTCATGAGGGCGGTTTTCCAAATGGCTGGAAGGCGGGAGGTGTCATCTCGTTTGTTCATGCTGTGTGGGCGTTTTTCTATCTCTATGGGTTCTCTGATTATTCTGCTGTTAAAGTGTTCGGTTTTGGTGATAGTTCTGGTATTTTTAAAGTCAATTTCATGTCCTGTGGCTTTGAGGTGTTGGACCAGGGAAGAGGTCGTTTCTTTTTTTTTGATTGAGTTCTTATGTTCTTCAATGCGTGCACTTATTCTTCTGTTAGTTTGTCCAATGTATGTGGTAGAGCAGGCAGTGCAGGGGATTTCGTATACTCCTTGGTTTTCTAATTCAATTTTGTCTTTGGGGTTTCTTAGGATGGTGGATATTTTTCTGTTTGTGCAGAATGCTGTTTTAATGTTGTGTTTTTGGAGGATCTTGCTGATTTTGTCTGTAGTTCCTTTTATATATGGGAGGAGGGCTTTGCCGTTTTCTTGTTCTCTGTCCTGGATTTTGGTTGGGGTTTCTTTTTGGATTAGGTGGGTAATCTTCTTTCTTTGGAATCCATTGGCTGTAAGTACGTTGGTGAGAGTGTGTAGTTCGGTTTTTTGGTGTTGTTCCTCGGCTAAGCATTTTGTTCTAGAGATGAGTGTCTTGGCTATGGAATTGATCTGTGCTGGGTGGTGGTGTGAGAGTGCTTGTAGATAGCGGTTTGTATGTGTTTTCTTCTGGTAGATGGTGTGTCCTAGGGAGCCATTGGATCTTTTGTATACCAAGACATCTAGGAAGGGAAGTTGATTGTTGGCTTCTGTTTCCATGGTGAATTGTATTTTGGGGTGTAGGCTGTTGAGGTGTGTGAGGAAGTTGTTCAGTTTTTCTTTCCCGTGTGGCCAGATTATGAAGGTGTCATCTACGTATCTGAGCCAGAGTTTGGGTTTGTGGTCGTATTTTTCTAGAGCTTGTGTTTCAAAGTGTTCCATGTAGAGGTTTGCGATGACAGGTGAGAGGGTGATCCCATGGGTGCTCCTTCTATTTGTTTGTATTTTTGTCCATTGTAGGTGAAGTATGTATTGGATAGGCAGTGGTTGGTCAGATCTAGGATGTGCTTGGGGGTTGTATTTGTTTTGGATGGCTGTCAAGGCTTCTTTTATTGGCACTTGGGTGAAGAGGGATATGACATCGAAGCTTACTAGTAGGTCGCTGGGTTGTAAGTTTTGTTTCTTTATGATCTCGATGAACTGGAATGAGTTTCTTACGTGTGAGTTGATGGATTCTGCATAGGGTTGTAGTTGTTTGGCGAGAAATTTGGCCAGGTTTTGTAGAGGTGAGCCTATGGAGCTGACTATTGGTCTAAGTGGGGTTCCTTCTTTGTGTATCTTGGGGAGACCATAAAGCTTAGGGCATCTGGGTGATTTCTCTCTGGGTATGATTCTTTGCTGGATTTCTTCACTGATAGGGGAGGCTTTTATTTTGGATTTGGTAGTTTTTTCTAGGTAGGTGGTGGGGTCTGTCTTTAGGGGTTTGTATGTGGGGTCTTGGAGTAGGTTGCTTAACTTGGTTTGGTAGTCAGATGTGTTCATAACCACTGTCGCGTTGCCCTTGTCTGCTGGTAGGATTATTATGCTGGTGTCTTCTTTCAGGTTAAGTAGTGCAGTTTGTTCTTCTTTGGATAAGTTGCTTTTGGGTGGTTTGCTAGTGCAGAGGATGTTGGTGATTTTGAGTCTGATTTTGTTAGCATCGTCAGGGTTGGTTTTGGTCAGGCTGGTTTCAACTCCGCATATGATGGTTTCTGTGGGGATGTGTTTGGGAGCGACAGCAAAGTTGAATCCTTTTGAAAGGACCTTGGTTTCAGCTTCAGTGAGGATCTTGTTTGAGATGTTGTGCACTGTTTGTTTCATGTGTGGCTGCGGGGGGGGGAGGAGTTGGTTTCTGCCGTTGTTGTAGTTTACTGAGTTTGTTGGTGTGTGAGTGTGTGTGAGTTTGTTGGACAGCTGTTCCATTGGTCTGTTCATCTTCTAGGTCTCCATTATGTCTTAGTGTGTATATATATCTTTGGTTATTTGGGTTTCCTCCCGCGTAAAATTGGAAGTATCTAGGTGACGTTTCAATGAAGTCTCATTCATCATCTTCAGGCTTGGGTCTTTGTCTTTGTGTTTCTCGGAGTAATGTGAGCTTGCAGCTGCTTCTTCCTTTTAACTGCTAGTGGGGGTGTGATGATTGGGTGGGGGCTTGGCTGTGTTCTGATTGGGTGGGGGGTTGGCCGTGTTCTGATTGGCTGGGGGTGTGTTCTGTTCAGGTGGACGCTTGGTTTTGCTCAGGTTAGTCTTAGTTGCTGGGGGATTTGAGCTGGTGAGTTGTGATCCTGTTGTTTGGCTTCATGTTCGTGGTCGTGCCACATCTTCATGGTGGTCGTTTGGACAAATCCAAACAACTCACTGTCTGGAGAGCCAAAACACAGACCACCCTCAAGACAGACAGGCACACCGACAAACTCAGAAAACTACAACAATGTCAGAAACAAACTCCTCCCCCCTCACAGCCACACATGAAATGAACAGTGCACAACATCTCAGACAAGATCCTCACCGAAGCTGAAACCAATGTCCTTTCGAAAGGATTCAACTTTGCTGTCGTTCCCAAACACATCCCCACAGAAACCATCATATGCGGAGTTGAAACTAGCCTGACCAAAACCAACCCTGATGATGCTAACAGAATCAGACTCAAAATCACTAACATCCTCTGCACTAGCAAACCACCCAAACACAACTTATCCAAAGAAGAACAAACTGCACTACTTAACCTGATAGAAGAGACCAGCATAATAATCCTACCAAGAGACAAGGGCAACGTGACAGTGGTTATGAACACATCTGACTACCAAACCAAGTTAACCAACCTACTCCAAGACCCCACATACAAACCCCTAAAGACAGGCCCCACCACCTACCTAGAAAAAACTACCAAATCCAAAATAAAAGCCTCCCCCATCAGCAAAGAAATCCAGCAAAGAATCATACCTAGAGAGAAATCATCCAGATGCCCTAAGCTTTATGGTCTCCCCAAGATAGACAAAGAAGGAACCCCACTTAGACCAATAGTCAGCTCCATAGATTCATCTCTACAAAACCTAGCCAAATTTCTCGCCAAACAACTACAGCACTATGCCGAATCCATCAACTCACATGTAAGAAACTCATTCCAGATCATAAAGAAACAAAACTTACATCCCAGCAACCTACTAGTGAGCTTTGATGTCATATCCCTCTTCACCCAACTGCCAATAAAAGAAGCCTTGACAGCCATCCAAAACAAATACAACCCCCCAAGCACATCCTAGATCTGACCAATCACTGCATATCCAATACATACTTCATCTACAATGGACAAAAATATAAACAAAAAGAAGGAGCACCCATGGGATCACCCCTCTCACCTGTCATTGCAAACCTCTACATGGAACACTTTGAAACACAAGCTCTTGAGAAATATGATCACAAACCCAAACTCTGGCTCATATACGTAGATGACACCTTCATAATCTGGCCACATGGGAAAGAAAAGCTGGACAACTTCCTCATACACTTCAACAGCCTACACCCCAAAATACAATTCACCATGGAAACAGAAGCTAACAATCAACTTCCCTTCCTAGATGTCTTAGTATACAAAAAATCCAATGGCTCCCTAGGACACACAATCTACCAGAAGAAAACACATACAAACCGCTATCTACATGCACTCTCACACCACCACCCAGCACAGATCAATTCCGTAGCTGAGACATTCATCTCCAGAACAAAATGCTTAGCCAACAAACAAAACCTAAAAACCAAACTACACACTCTCACTAACCTACTAAAAGCCAATGGATTCCAAAGAAAGGAGATTACCCACCTAATCCAAAAAAGAAACCCCAACCAAAATCCAACACAGAGAACAACAGAACGGCAAAGCCCTCCTCCCATATATAAAAGGCACTACAAACCAAATCAGCAAGATCCTCCAAAAACACAACATTAAAACAGCATTCTGCACAAACAGAAAAATATCCACCATCCTAAGAAACCCTGAAGACAAAATCGAGTTAGAAAACCAAGGAGTATATGAAATCCCTTGCACAGCATGTCCCACCACATACATTGGACAAACTAACAGAAGAATAAGTGCACGCATTGAAGAAAACAAGAACTCAATCAAAATAGAAGAACCGACCTCTTCTCTGGTCCAACACCTCAAAGCCACAGGACATGAGATTGACTTTAAAAATACCAAAACTATCGCCAAAACCGAACACTTCAACAACAGAATAATCAGAGAAGCAATAGAGATAGAAAAACACCCACACAGCATGAATAAATGAGATGATACCTCCCACCTACCAACCATTTGGAAACCCACCCTCATTAACAAGCGATCACCTAACATGAAGAATGACATCAGACCCACACGCACGAGGGCCACACAAGATGCTACCACGACACTTCCACATAGAAAGCAGATTCACACCCACACAAAAGATGAGACACGATCACGGACCAGAAGCCATACCACAGCTGCATCACTACCCGCTTCAACCCCCTCTGACCCATACTGGAAGTGAACTGATGCCCACCATGAAGATGTGGCATTACAACGAACGTGAACCCAAAGAACAGGATCAAAACTCACCAGCTCAAATCCCCCAGCAACTAAGACTAACCTGAACACAACCAAGCATCCACCTGAACAGAATACACCCCCAGCTAATCAGAACACGGCCAACCCCCCACCAATCAGAATACAGCCAAACCCCCAACCAATGAGAACACACCCCACCCAATCAGAACACAGCCAAGCCCCCACCCAATCAAGTCACACCCCCACTAGCAGTTAAAAGGAAGAAGCAGCTGCAAGCTCACATTACTCCGAGAAGCACAAAGCCGAAGATGATAAATGAGATTTCATCAAAACGTCACCTAGATACTTCTAATTTTACGCGGGAGAAAACCCGAATAACCAAAGATCCGCATACAAATACCCACGAAAACCTCAGAAAACAAATAAACAAACACACACACAATTGAGAACTATTACTAAACCTTTGTTCTTGAGCTTTGAAGACAATGGCAACACTTGTTCTCCCAACTCACAATATTTGCAAGTTAAACAACTGTAGAAGAAAGATTAAAATGTAAAAAGAGGATGTGAGGTAAGAAAACAAGATTTCTTAAAATTCCTCAATGTTTCCACTCTAGTTCCATCCATATTTAAAGAAGAATGAATTGTACAATCTTTCTTTGTTGAAAGTGTATTTGGACCAAAATGGAGACATAGCAACAGATCTGCAGATCCTTAGTAGGCTGTTTCTGCCCAAGGAGGATCCCATCAACAAGGAATTGGGGAGTTTTGAAAGGCAAAGAATTATAATCAACCAAGATGTTTTGTCTCAGCTAAAGTTGCTGAACAAGGTGAGGAAAATATTGATACAACCCACCCTCCCCCCGCCAAAGACTTACAATCCATTTCAAGTGGGCTAAATCTAGTCAAAAGGGTGGGTAACCTTGACTGGGAATTGAATGTGTGGAGTAAAACATCTATAATTTTCTTAGACAGATAGGGAGTTTTCAGATCTATTGACCAGGAGATGCTATAATGCTGAATACTGTTATAACCTGATTCAGCTATTTCCAAAATGAGATTTGGAGTGATTATTACTTAGGACACAAATCTCTGCCATTTTATATGCAGTTTAATATCTCCATAAACCCGGTGAGAGAGGGCATCATATCAGTGGTGGTATGCTACCAGTTTGGACCGGTTTACTCGAACCTGTAGTAAAAAAAATGCCTCGGATCAGCTGAGAGGAAGAAAACAATCCTACAAAGATCAGCTGAGAGGATAAAAGACTGAAAAATGCATGGGAGGGTGGGAGGGTCACTTCTTTACCCTCTCAGCTGATTGGCTTTTAGGTGAACATATGTTAGGGTTGCTCATACGTGCACAATCTCCCACTGAACCAGTAGTGTCTAAGGTAGGATTCAACTATTGCCTCATGTGCTGAGGATTTTGGTGTTACTAGTTTCAGTTTCACTAATTTCTTCTCTTCAAATATCAAAGGTGAAGGCAATTCTGTGGATCGGGACCTGAGTTCAAGTTTGGTCTCAATCTGATGAAATGGAATCAAAATTGGATGGAAGTCTTGTTGATCCCAGTGGAAAATAACCTTAATAAGCAAATATAGTGGGGGAAGTAGTACATTCCTTAAATGCTTTCATAGATAATTGCTAGGTGGCCAAAGCTTCTGGCATGCAAGATTATTACTGGAGAGCATGATTGATGACACTTGGCTTTGGATGTGTCCCAGTGGAGAATGTGCCCCATTCGAATGGGGGTGGATGCTAGAGCCCTGACGCTTCATCTTCCCCTGATTGGAGTCAGGGTTCTCCCAAAATTTCAGGCTCATGGTTGGGGAGGACCATCAAGGAGGTCCAAGGCTTTCGGTTCACATGATATAACAATGACTGGTCTGATGTGAGCTTATTTCTTCATTGATTGATTATATTTATTTGCTGCCCATCACACCACAATAATGGCCTGAAAACTGAAGTACTGAAACACAACTTTAGTGCAAAAAAAAATCCTGATATCAGAAGTAATAAAGAACAATTTCAAGGGAAATGTTACTTAGGTTTTGGCATGGGCTTTTAAGAGTGCCCTTCATCTGAAAATCCCTTGCATCAGAGGTGGTATTCAGCATGTTCTGATCAGTTCTGGAGAATTGGTAGAGGAAATTTTGAATAGTTCAGAGAACCAGCCAATACCACCTCTGCCTTGTGCTGCCCCATCTATTTTCTGCCTCCCCAGTCCCAGCTGATTGTCTGGGTCTTCTTTTGTTGCCCTGCACAAGAGAATGGAGCTGGAAAGCAGGTTAGTGGGGTGGGGAGGGAATGGGATTTTCCAGTAATCTTCCCCAGGAATGGGAAGAGAAGGGAGATTTTACCTTCCCCAGGAGTGGGAAGGGAAGGGAGTCTTTTCCTTCCCCTGTCATGCCCACCAAGCCACACCACACATACCCAGCCATGCCATGCCCACCAAGCCACAGAATCAGTAGTAAAAAATTTTGAATCCCACCACTGACTTTCATGAAAATGTTTATTTGGATTGTTAACTATCTTAAGCCACTCTGGGAGTCTCCAAACTTATAATGAATATAGGTGTGCATTTCCCATTTTAACTTGTTTAACCTAACTGTATCGGGTACCTTGTATTGGATACCTTGTGATATATATCACTTTCCCACACAGACCTCTCACTCATGACCCCATGTGGTGCATCAGAAGATCCCTGACTCACCCTTTTTGATGGACACATTTTCACCTCCATCTCACCTCACAATAATTTTAGAAATTAGTCAGTTTTACCTTTAATTAACCAGCATGGAAGCTGTAAAAATTGACCAAAAATATACAGATGAGGAACATCATGTTTAAGGTTGACAGCCTTTACTTGTAAAGAATTTTTCTTTTGTATCTTAACTAGGAGATCATTTTGAACTGTTTTCAAAAAGGAGTTTTGCAATCCAGAAGAAACCATTCTACATCTCACCAATCAGACATTTCATTTTCAATCACAGTTTTAATCACAGTTTTAATTTACTGCACTTTTTGGAGTATAAGACACACTTTTTCAGCCTCCATGTGCTACATTTTCTGCCCATTCTGATTCCTGCCACTTGGAATGGGGCAAAAATGGGGGACGCAGAGACAGCAATAGGCTATGTCAATCCCTGCAGCCCGAAACAACTGATTGTAGGGAGGCTGCTCCAACCGACAATCAGCTACTTATGCTAATCAGGCTGTGCTGAAGCTGTTTGCTGCAAGGAGGCAAATTGCTGGGAGGCAAAAGGCAGATATTTTTTTCTTGTTTTCCTCCCCAAAAGGTAGGTGGGTCTTATACTTTGGAGCATCTTATACTCCAAAAAATGTGATATTTTAAATAAATTAAAAAATAAATACAATTTTAAATAAATGCATTGATCTTTAAAATATACATCAATCAATCAATTAATTAGTCAGTTAATCTTGATAAAGTTCACAAATGGAATAGAAATCCATCTTTTACAATAAAGTTTAGTCTAAAATTTAAAATAAGTGGATATCTTAGTTTAAAATCATGCATATATGAAGAATGGAGGAATGCATGTGAACTACACTATGAGGAGGAACTAAATGTGGCTTGATGTTTAATTTTTTTCTCATTTCATCCCTCCAGACTTTATTAAGTAGAAAGGCCCCAAGAAAAAGGAGGAACTAAATGAGGCACCTGCAATTGTACTCCTGCAATCATTTGGAAGTTGTCTGGGATTTCATATTTTTCTATCTGAATCCCAGAGATTACTTAGCTAATGTTTCTGTCTACCTCCATGTTACATAGATGTTCAGATTAACCTCTTTCCTTTGGCATTTTTCTTTTTCTTTCCAGTCTCTGCCTCAGTCCAAATGTGTGGAAAAATGTCAGCCAGGATTTGTCAAGAAAGTTCGAGAAGGAGAACCAGTTTGCTGCTATGATTGTGTTCCTTGTCCAGAGGGGACCATCTCAACTCAGGAAGGTTGGTGACACCATAGGGAAACCTTCTGAATTCATCCAAAGCACTCTGATCAATATACATCTTAAAGAGTCATATACGTTTGATGGTTTTGTTTTTAATTTCCATGGTGTCCAATTTCTTCCCTAATGGGAGGCAAAAGAAAAAGATCTCAAAGGATGAGTTAGGAAGAAGGATGTAATGTATTGGGTAGGAAATCTTTTTTTATATATTTTGCCAGTTTGGATGAGTCGTTCCATATTTATCTTTCTTAGAAATATATGAATTCCTTGTAACTTGAGATATGATTTTAGATCAATGCACTTTGCTCATCCAAATCAACCTTACACTACAGGCCAAAAGATACATCAATCATACATTTAATCAATTACTCTTTATTAAGATCATAAACTCTTATAAGCTGAAATATCTAAATATCTGAAACAATGAAGGGGGAGAAGTTGGGTTCAAAGAACAAATAAAAACCAAACAGAGGACTCATCATAAAACCATCAAGTGCATATTTACTTCCCACCTTTTCTTATCTTTTCAATTTGCATTGTTAAATACTGAGAAAAAAACTGTTATAATACCAACCAAAAATGAATATGGTTGTGGTTCTGAAAGGAAAAAAAATATTAACATACAGTGCTGGGATTAAAAGGAAAAAAAAGAAAGTGGGGGGAAAGGAGAACTAATAAAAGACCAATCTACGAATAGATACCAATGTCGATTTCATTATCTCTTTAAAATTGTTGCCAAATCTAGAAAGGATGGAAATATATTGCTTCATCTTCCCATTTTTATTGGATAAAAAGACTTGGCAGATAACAGACTCAGTTCCTCTTCTTCAATTCCTTCACCAATTAATCTTCTTTAAGACTCTTTCTTTTCAAATTTATTGATCACATTTATATGGTTGTCTATTTTGCACAAAGTGACTTTTGGTGGTACACAATTAAATCACAAATTAAAAATTAAAAAAATGAGAACTAAATGCTGAGTTTAGTTTAGTTTACTTTATTGTCATTGCACCTCGTACAATGAAATCAAACACCATCTTCAGTGCACATCATGACCATGAAAATAAACACAAATGCACATCCTTCACATTCCACACATTGAATTGAAAACCCACCCACCAACATGGTACTATACAGTATAATTCAACAGAGCTATTGCCCTGGGATACTGCCCTGTTTTCCAGTCTATGTGTCCTTGTTTTTGTTGTCCTGTACCATCTGCCAGATGGTAATAGTTCAAGAAAAGGGTGCCCAGGATGAGATGAAGCTTTTAGAATATTTTTAACTTTTTTAAGGCAGCGGGAGCTATGAACCTCTTCCAAACAGGGGAGAGGGCAACCAATGATCCTCTGAGCAATGACGTTAACCCTCTGGAGTGCTGTCCTATCTGCCACTGTGCAATTGGCAAACTGCACACAGATGCAGTAAGTTAAAATGCTTTCTATGGTCAATGGTAGAAGGTTACCAGCAATTCTTCATACAGCTGTTGTTTTCTGAGAAGTCTCAGGTAGTATAATCTCTGCTGGGCCCTTTTGACCAATGCTGCAATGTGAGTGCCGCAGGTCAAGAGAGAAATACATCAAGATGCTACCTACCATACATCCAGCAAACAGGGTTGTATTGTCAGGGGATTCCAAGGACTGTTGGAAAATATCACATTTTAAGGGGTTTCTAGAAGCCTTCAAAGTTTGGAGATACTCTCAATTTCAGGATAATTAATGATTTTTTTCCCTGGAGGGGGCTGTACCATCTGCCCTGAAGTAGGCAGTGTTGTAACCCTTCTCAAGAGGAATTCCGTGGATCTAACCACATTAGACAAATTTTACCCTATGTCCAATCTTTTTAGAGCAGTTTATTGAGAGCATCAAAATAAACAACTTATTTTAAAAATTCTTGGGATAAACGTATTTCCATCACCTGAAAAAAAATTAATAAATAAACAAGTAAGTAAATAAAGAAATAAAGAAAGAACCCAATTGCTTAAATCAGAGAAGAGAGGTAGTGGAACAAGATTGCCACATGACTATGCGGCAGCAGCAAAAAAAAAAAAAGGCTAACACAATCCTTGTTTGTGTATAAACAGAGGCATAGAATCAAAAACATGTGAAGTATTAGTACCACTTTATAAAAGCTATGATGACCACACTTAGGATGCCTTGGCATGCAAAAAGGTCTGTTCCCTAAAACATTGCCACTTTATGAGTCCTCAGAAGCCTACCTTTTCTGGTGCAGCTCCTGCTCCACTCCACCCTGAAATTCAATAGTCCTCATCCTCTTAAAATTCTGGAGACTTGCTACTTCTCCCAGGAGTTCCCATGGAGCAGTTTCTCATTGCAGTCTGGAACTGGCATTCCACAGGTAGCTCTCCTTCCCCCGCTGTCTTTGTGGCAACTGAAAAGCAGCAATAGTTGCAATCAACAAACTTTTGCTTTAAAGTTGACAAAGGAGTTTGTGGCACCAGATATTTCTTCTTTTAATTTTATTTTCTTGTTCTTGTTTTTTCTTGTTTAATTTTATTTAGTTGTTCTTGTTTGTACACATTTGGGGATCTTTTTGCTGGAGTGTAAGAATGTACCATTAATGATGCTTTCCTGTCTCTCAATATCACATCTCATTCAAAGTTTTCTTGAAATTTGAAAGACTATAACAAAAAATATTATTTTTCTCAGATACTGAAAAATGCACAAAGTGCCCAGAAGAACAATGTCCAACCAAGAACCGAGTCCAATGTATCCCCAAAAGAATAACCTTCCTGTCCTATGAAGAACCTCTGGGCATCATCCTTGTCTGCTTTGCCCTACTCTTGTTCCTAACCACAGGCTTTGTATTAATCATATTCATTAAACATCTAGAAACTCCCATTGTCAAAGCCAACAACCGACACCTCTCTTACATCCTCCTGATCTCCCTCTTGCTTTGTTTTCTGTCCTCCTTTCTTTTTATTGGCCAGCCAAGGAAAGCCACTTGTTTTCTCCGGCAAACAATGTTCAGCATTGTCTTCTCAGTAGCTGTGTCTTCTGTGTTGGCCAAAACAATCATGGTGGTGCTGGCTTTCCTGGCCTCAAAACCAGGAAACAAGATGAGAAGATGGTTAGGAAAGACCTTGGCCAACACTACCATCCTTTCTTGTTCTGGTGTCCAAATTTTCATTTGTGTCATGTGGCTGGGAATTTCCCCCCCATTCCCTGATTCTGACATGCACTCCCAGCCTGGAAAAATCATCCTTCAATGCAATGAAGGCTCTGTTACCATGTTTTATATTGTCCTCGCCTACATGGGTTTCCTTGCTATCATTTGCTTCATAGTGGCTTTCTTGGCCAGGAACCTGCCTGGGGCCTTCAATGAAGCCAAACTGATCACTTTCAGCATGCTGGTCTTCTGCAGTGTCTGGGTTTCCTTCCTTCCCACCTACCTGAGCACCAAAGGGAAATACATGGTGGCCGTGCAGGTCTTTTCCATCTTGGCCTCTGGTGCTGGACTGCTGGGCTGCATCTTCCTCCTCAAGTGCTACATTATCATCCTTAGACCTGATCTAAACACTAAGGAACATCTCATGATAAAAATAGGGAAGTGACAATGAAATTGTTTCTTAGGACCATAACATTTAATTATTGATTGCAAATTGTTATTGGTTTATATGCTTTGTTTGCCTCTGTTTGACAACTTATGTTATTTAAAACTGAAAGAAATAAAAATAGTTAGTTAGATGGGCTGCGGACTGCTTTAAGCTTGATGGGTAACTTCAGAGTTAGTTTGGAGGGTCTCAATCTCATCTTCATAGTTCTTTCAGAATTCAGAATCAAGTCTAGGACCAAAGCAATTATTGAATTCTTTCTGCAGTGCTTTTCAGCATGTCCTACTGGGACTCCCTGAAATAATATTGAGAGTTGGCCCCCAAACAACAAAGAGATGCACTCTGTGGTATGTAAGAATTACATACTAAGGATTACACCTGTGAAAGTTAGGAACATAAGTAACACCATATTTATCTGATTTCTGACCTATGCATTAATTATTGGAATATTACTGGACTGTTATATAACTATAAACATAAGTTGATTATGTTCTGTAGAAATGTCAATTTTTTGGCTAGAACATGGAAATGTCAAATCTTTGGCAATGATAATATGTGAAATGATTTTGGGTCATCCTGACCTAAAAGGAATTGGTTAATGAGCTATTGTATTAAAAACTTGCTGATGTTCAAAACAGGAAAAGAAGAAGCCATGAGAATGGCGGTTTCCAAGAGATGAGGTTCTGGGAGGAGTTAGTGGACAAGTACCCAGAGAAATCTAAGGACTTACCAAGGGAGAAAAACAGAAGGATGATGTGAATGTAGCCTGTTGCAGAACCCTATAAATGTAATATTCAATCTATGCCTGGTGTCCTCATATTCTGAATGTTCAGGAAATGAGGTCCTTTCTTCCGATTTTTGCAAATCTCTGAATAAGTAAGTTTTTTATGGTTCTTTGGTCATTGTGTCAATTTTTGGTGTTTATAACAATTGGCGAAGTCAGGCCAGGAGCAAGACTTCTTCCTCTGAATGTCGACGGATTTTGAAAGCTGCAGATGCCCCTGCTGCTTTCAGTGGATTTAGCAGTTTGATGGATCTCTTGCCCTTGGGTGGGAAATTGCTCTTAGTGACCTGTGGACAGATGACCTGTAATGGCTGAGTTAACCCAGATACTGGTGCACCAGGATACAGGTGAGCTAGCTCTTATAATTTGTTTTCCACTGTGTTGCAACACTGTTTAAAATTTGTTTTAAGGGTTGTTTAAACACTGGGTAAAAAGGGTTTTTTCTTAAGCCTGATAAGTTTATGTTAGTGTGTGTGTGTGTGTGTGTGTGTGTGTGTGTGATAGTGCTGTACTGCTATTGTTCTGCATTATCATTTCCTCTTTTCCCTTTCCTGTGTTAGAAGGGAGAGTGTTACTATTTCTAAATGGGGTCATATTTTACTAAGCCAGATGCAGAGATCCCATCCATTCCACCCTCCTCCCCTCTGGGTGAATTGCTTAAATAATGGAGTGAGCCATGGTTAAGTCTTTATACAAAACATCTGAATAAAGTAACAATAATTGAGCTTTGCACTGGGGTGTGGCCAATGCTTATCTTAATTCCGCTGAACTATAGGTGGGATAAATTTGGAGAATCTGATTGTTATTGCATAAGAGCTTTGAGAAAAGTTCTTGTTAAAAAGAAGTTAAAAATGCAAATGCCATATGTGGAGCCCTGGATACACGTTCAGTGGGTGGACCCTTTTTCTTCTACAAGTAAAAGAATTTTATAGGAAGCAGAGGAAGAGGGAAAGTGGGACCCACTGGAATATGCCAGCTGTCCAAGACCCCCTCCATATAAGATACAGAATGTAGCTGCTGTGGCTGTAGCTGTAGAGGCAGACGGAGCTGAGAAAAGTGATTTTCTAGCTATAAAACAATATAGAGAATTAAAAAGGGAGTTGGTGTCGGGCTTGGAGCCCACCCCATTGATGAAAAGATAGTGGAGGAGATGCCTATCGCTTTGCTCACACCCAATGTCTCCTCCGGCATGTCACGTTTCAGTCAGCTGTTGCGCGGACCTTCAATCAGCTGTTGGGTGGCAATTCCAGAACTACAGGGCTTCACTGTTTAACAGAGGCTTTGCAACTATGAGGCTTCATTCACCTACTGGAGTGGCGATTTGGACAGACAGGACTGCCGTGCTAGCTGAGGGGGAGGGGGAGACTACTGAACTGCCATGGGGGCTGTGTGGGAGGCTGGACTGAGGGTAGGAGGATTAGGTGTGGATGATTAGGCAGAGGGAGCAAGCGCAAGGGATAATTAGCTGAATGGGCAGATGTTAGGCTTGTTGAGAGGGGTTGGGAAACTGCTATAAGGAGCACTAAGAGGCAGTTGCTCTCAGCGCTAGCTTTATTTGGTATCCCTGTTGTTGCCAATTAGGATTGGAATTGCTGCAGTGAACCTTTGAAATTCAAACTTTTGAGTAAAGTGCTTTGTCTGCGACATGCTCCAGTACCCAGTTGAGGCAAAAAACATGCTACTAAGACAAAAGAAAGAATTGGAGGAAGTTTTGGGGATCCAGATCACAAATAAGGTTAAGTATTTAGGGATACATATAACATCAAGATGTAGCACACTTAAGGAGGATAATTATCTTAAACTCAAACAACAGATTGTGACAGACTTGATAAAATGGGAACATTTACAATTATCATTGATTGGGAGAATATCTACAATTAAGATGAATGTATTGCCTAGAATTTTATACTTATTCCAGACAATTCCAATCAGATTAGGGAAAGAATTTTTTGAAGATTTAAACAAAATTGTGCTAAAATACATCTGGCAGGGGAAGAAAGTGAGAATAAAACTTAAATTGTTACAAGATGCAAGAATAAGAGGAGGATTTGCTTTGCCCAATTGGGAATTATACTACCAGGCGACCAGTTTGATGTTGGTAAAGGAGTGGATAACACTCAGGAATACTCGACTTTTGAATTTAGAAGGACATGACCTGCTGTTACGGTGGCATGCCTTCCTCTGGTATAAGGGAACTAAAATGCAGGGGTATTTTAGAAGACATTATATTCGAGAAGCATTGTTTCTAAACTGGGAGAAAATAAAAAAGCAATATTATTTAAAAATTCCACTATGATTATCTACTATTGAAGCTTTTTCCTATACAATAATATATAAAAAGGAACAAACAGTTAGATATGATGAGATATTGAGTGTAAAAGGTGAACTTAAACCTATGCAAGCATTGGAAGAACAAGGTTTAAAAATGAACTGTTTTTCATATTTGCAAATACAATCTAGATTTGATAAAGATGTTAAAACAGAAGGTATCTCTGATAAGTGGACTGATTTAGATAACATTTACTGATGAAAAAGTAATTTAAAAACTTTATGGATATTTTCTGGAGTTCAAATTAGAGGAAGAGCAAGTAAAAGAAACAATGATTGCGCAGGGAAAAATTTTTGGATATGGGATTGTCCTAGATAAGTGGCAAAAATTGTGGTCTCAAAATTATAAAATGACAATGTCAACTGCATACAAAGAAAATTTGTATAAGATGTTTTACAGGTGGCACTTACCCCCAACGAGAATCGTGGGGATGTTCAAGAATAAATCGGATAAATGTTGGAAAATTTATCAGATACCTGGTTCATATTTCCATATGTGGTGGACATAGTCGGATGCAAAAAGATATTGGAGAATAATCCACATTGGGTTGTAAGAAATGATAAAAGAACACATAGACTTTAAACCTGAGATATTTTTATTGGGAATTATACTTGAAATATACCATAAAGAATTGAAATATTTGATTGTAAATGTTTTAACAATGGCTAGAATTGTATTTGCTAAGAATTGGAAAAATGAAAAAAATACCTATGCAGGAGGAAATTATTAAGAAAATCATGGACTGTGCCGAAATGAGTAAATTGACATTTGAAATTAGAGAACAAGAAGATAAACAATTTTATATGATATGGGATTTGTTTTATCAATGGTTAGATAAAAAGACATGGTAAAGAAATAGATTAGTAAGCCTTACAATAAAAGTTAATAGATCGATATAGAATACAATATAAAATATATAACTATTGGATGAATGTATAAGATTAAACCATAATGAAATTTAGAATATCTCATATAAAATGATGGAAAAATAGTTTAGTCAAATGAATGTTTAATAATTGATATTACATAAGCACAAGCTAGATTGATAAGGTGATAATTTATATAACTTGTGAGTAATGGTAAAAAAAAGGATAGCACAAAAGATTGTAACCAACTAATACACTGTATGTATATAATTGAAAGAGGGTTTTATGTGTTTATGTTTTGTTTGTATATTTGTTGTGAAAAACTTTTTTTAAAAAAATTGTTAGGGATGAGGCAAAGAGTGGAAAAAGGAAATTAGTCAAAATACTAACACAAATATTTTTTTATCTAATATGTACTCTGCTTATAAAACTAGGCTTTATAATCAATTTTCAAAGAATTGTTGCAGAGACAAAGACTTACCAAAAAAGTCCTTCATGGGGTCAAGTATCGAGTCTGGGTTGTATTGGGCAATAGGAGTTGTGTTGAATTTGTGAATTTGTGTTGAGATCATGGATTATTTTTAGGGAAGGTGGGTGATTGAGCACAAGACAGGAGCAGATGGGTAGAAGAGGGGAAATGTCTAGAAGACACCTGTAAAGTGGCACATCCATATCTTCATTATAGAATAGAGGGAAAAACAGAGAAAGGGTTGCTTATAAGTGCAGACTGTACAGAACATGGTGCTGGAAAGGATATCACCTGATTCACACAGAGTGGAATGGAGGAACATCCTGCCCTGAGAGGTCCAGGGATTTTGGCATTGATATCAGAAGGAAGACAAGAAGGAAAAGCATGGAGAGGTTTGTAAGAATATGGAAAGACAGGAGGATGGACTGGGTAATCATCAGAGAATCAGATAAATAGATAGATGAGATAAAAACATGATTATTTTAATTATCATGGTATCCCGTGGTATTTAGCTAGGGAATGCTTTATGTTGTGTTGAGGGCTTTTATCTAATATTTTTTGTTTCATTTATAATACTTCTGCCCAAGCAATTACATCAACAGAAAAACATCAACGTTTGGCAATTTAATTACTTCTGTAAATAAACTGATGGAGAGAAAAAGGAAACTGTGTGACTCTGTGGCATAATGTGTGGTTAAAACAAAGGAATGTCTTCCATAATCAAATTCAAACAAAAAGATATACAGAATACAAAATAATGTTGGCACAGTGGTTAAAATGCAGTATTTCAGGTTAACTCTGCCACTCTAACTCTATCCTTCTATCAGGTTGTGATGGCGAAACTATGGCACCTGTGCCAGAGGTGGCACATAGAGCACTGCTGTGCATGTGTGTGTACCTCCAGCCGGCCAGCTGGTCTTCAGGTCTCATCCATGCGAGGGGTGGGATGCATGGTTGGGGGCAGGGCACATGCATGGGGAAATGCATGAATGGGATACACATGCATGCATGGGGGACATGCGTGCATTGCATCTTGGTGATGCATTTGCATGCAAGCTTTGGGCACCCAGTGCTGAAAAGGTTAGTAATCACTGTTCTAAGGTTAATAAAATGAGGAACCAGATTGTGGGGGCAATATGCTGATGTTGTAAACCACTCAGAGACTGCTGTAAAGCATGCAGAGCGGTATATAAGCCTAAGTGCTATTGCTATAATAATGTTGGAAGGGACTTTGGAAGTCTCCTAATCCAATCCCTTGCTCAAGGAGGAGACCCTATACCAGGGGTGGGATTCTACCAGTTCTGTCCACCTCTGTAGAACTGGTAGTTCTGAAGAGCAGCAGACAGAGAGCATACATAGAACCAGTTCTATGTCTGCTGCTGTTTTGGTCCACCCCAATGGTGGTGTTCAAATTTTTTTAACTGCTGGTTCTGTGGGCGTGGCCTATTTTGTGGGTGTGGCTTGGTGGTCATGTGACTGGCTGGGTATGGCTTTGTGGTCATGTGACTGGTTAGGCGTAGCTTGGTGGTCATGTGACTGGCTCAGAGATGGTATTCAGCAGGTTCTGTCCAGTTCTGGAGAACTGGTAGCAGAAATTTTGAGAAGTTTGGAGAATCAGTAGAGGAAAATTTGAGAATACTACCTCTGACTGGCCATACCCCCATCTATTCTCTGCCTCCTGAGTCCCAGCTGATCAGCTGGGTCTTCTTTTGTTGCCCTGCACAGGAGAACAAAGCTGGAAAGCAGGTTAGTGGAGTGGGAAGGGAATGGGGATTTTGCAGTAACCTTACCCTGGGGTGGGAATGAATTTTGCAGTATATCCTTCCCCTGGAGTGGGGTGGGAATGGAGGTTTTACAGTATCCTTCCCTTGCCATGCCTACCAAGCCATGTCCACCAAGACATGCCATGCCTACCAAGCCAGGCCCACAGAATCAGTAGTAAAAAAATTTAAATCCCACAAGTGCAGCCAGGGAAGGACAGGATAGGGAATAAGATTATCTTATATTAAGATAAGATGGCTGAAGAAAAGAGAAGGGAAAGGAGTATTTTGCCTTGGGTGGGATGAATATGGAAATTTAAGTCTGTGTGAACATGCCCTCTTTCTCTCTATGTGTTGTTCTCTAAATTAAGAGATGGAAAAGTCACACATTGAAGCTCAACAAGTTCTCAGCCTGACACTTTGTTTTATGCAGATGCACAAACAAACCTAAATAGACAAATACCCACAAAGAGAAAATACTGGTGTCAGAACTTTGACAATGAAAAAAAAAAAAAACCACCCTCCTTGTGATTGTTTTATCACAGCCCTATAGAGGCACAGGACACTTCTTCACAGGACATTTCTTCCCTGTTGGGAAGGAAGTGGGGAGAGATTTAAGGGTTGTAGGGAATTGTCTTTTGACTCTCTCAATTTGTCCTAAGACTTCCCCCAGCCCCATTATGATCACATTTCCTCCCATGAAATGATTCCAGTGTATTTGTCCACTTCCCTCGGTATAAGAGGAATTTATAATGCCTTGATAAGATCACACTTGGAATATTGCATCCAGTTTTGCCCTCCACACTGTAAAAAAATATGTTAAGACTCTGGAAAGAGTACAGAGAAGACCAGTAAAAATGATTAGGGGACTGGAGGCTAAAACAGATAAAGAACAGTTGCTGGATTTGGGTCTGTTTAGTTTAATTCAAAGAAGTACTAAGGGAGACATGATAGCAGTGTTCCAATATCTCAGGGGCTGTCACAAAGAAGAGGGAGTCAAGCTATTCTCCAAAGCATCTGAGGGCAGGACAAGAAGCAATGGGTGAAAATTAATCAAGGAGAGAAGCAACTTAGAACTAAGGAGACATTTCCTGATAGTGAACAATTCTCTGCAGCTTTGCTCTGCATTAGGAGGGCTTCTCATTGAGTCCAATGCATCAAGAAAGGGACCAAGCCGGTTCAGTCTTGGATGAGCAGCCCCCAACACGCGCTCAGGGAAGCTCTTTTATTGAACACACATTGTTAAATGTCACAAAAGAGAAAGTTCAGTCTACTTTACATGTTAAAAGAGTGGGGGGTCTCAGTGGATACATTGTAGTGCCCAATCACAGTGCTTAAGGGATACAAAGTAACCAATCCATGCCTGCAGTCCAGCCAGTAGCCCAAGGTGGACAGCATCCTTTTGTTCCTGATACCTGCTTTCAGCCTACATGAGGTCTTGCAGGTATCGAAACTCCTTTGCCTACGTGAGGCTTGGCATATGCCCAGGCTGTTAGATGTGGATTTGCTGCTGCATCTCCTCTGTTTTAGTTTTACGCAGAGGGATTTCTTCTGGTTCTTTGCTATAGCCCATACAGAAGCCCGTGCGCATGTTCTCATTGGGGTCCTCTGAGGGTATAGCTTTGTACAGAGATTCTTTTTCCCAGAGGGCATTGACCTGCGCAATGGCGCGTTTTTCTGCTAGCAGTGACAGACTATTGGAGATGGTGCGAACAAAGATTGGTAATATACATGGAAGAATGACACACCCAGCAGCAATAATACCTATGAGTGCTACTATAGCTTGTAATCCTGGCAGTTTTGGGAGCCAGGAGCCAAAGATATTTTTGAGGTCCATACCTCGCCATACTTGATCCGGATTGTAGGTTAATTGTCGCATCTCAGTAGTTAACTGTGCTACGACTTTGCCAACCTTGTCAATTTGAAGACAGCAATTTGTGAGATTAAACCTTCCACATAACCCCCCTTCCTTGGCTAATAAATAATCCAAAGCCAAGCGATTTTGGTAGACAGCTATGCGTAATTTGTCTGTAGCAGTTGCAAGAGTGTTTAGAGCCTTATCTATTCGTTGACCTGCTAAATCTAAGACAGCTTTCAAACGAATGATTCTTGTTAGGGATACACCCTAGCAGAATCTGCACAGCAGTCAGGCAGGCAGGTAAAATATGTGAGATAAACGTTTTTTTTGTAGCTTACACTCAGTAAAACAGATACAAAGTGCTAATTAAACAGTTTATTCCAGTAAGAGTTATAGCATAATCAAACAGTCCATATATCATTCACTAATTCAGTCCGTCCAGGAATTATTCAGTTGCAAATTCCAGTGATGAAAAAGAGAGGTCATTAAACTTACAAATATCAGTCCAGTAATATATCTCCAGCAGTAGAGATATGAAGAAGTCAAAAACTCCTCTCTTCCTTCAGCAACTCAGCAGTAGGGGAAACACACAGTTAACAAACCATCAATCCGTGCAATCCAGTAATTGTCAGGTTCTCTTGCTCCCTCTTATGATGGTTTAACACCACACCCAAAATTACATGCTTTGCAGTTTTAAAGTGACACACACTTAAACTTACAATCATAGTTTATATATATTATTTTACCCAAACTACGTTAGGTAACCTATGTTATTCCTAACATTCTCCCCTTTTGGGTAATATAATAATATATATATCTATTTACAACCTTAACCCATAGTCATCACAACTCTCTTTGTGTTTGACTGCACCTTGGGCTTTCGTGAACTGATCAGCAATGTTTTGTTCAGTCATACAATATTCCAGTCTTATTAAACCATTTTTTACAGATTGTCTTACATTCAGATATCTAAGATCTGTATGCTTAGATCTTGTTTTTACAGCAATATTTGTAGCCATCTGTATGGCTGCTTGATTGTCCTCATACACTACAATGGAATCATTAACAGTTAATCCCATATCCAATAACAACTGTTTATACAGAATTAAATCAGTACATAATAAAGATAGACATGAAAATTCTGCTTCCATTGTGGACATACTTATGTGTTGCTGTCTAATTGACCTCCAACCAATCAATGCTTTTCCTAATAGTATAGCCATTCCTGAAGTTGATTTCCTAGTGTTTATATCTGTTGCAAAACTTGCATCAGCATATGCACTTAAAATCAAATCATCTTTTGGCTCCAAATACAATGCATAGTGCATTGTCCTTTTAAGATATCTTAAGATACGTTTTGCCGCTTGCCAGTGTCATTCAGCGGGTTCAGCGTTGAATCGAGCCAATTGATTAATGCTATAGGCAATATCTGGCCTTGACCAATTACTAATGTACGATAGACTACCAATTAGCGACTGATAAATAGTCTTATCGAATTTTGAACTCTGAGCATCAGTCCGGCAAAATTCCTGACTCATTGGAGTTTTTGCCGGTTTACAAAGTTCCATCTTATATGTTTTTAGTAATTGATAAATCTTATCCTCTTGAGATATCTTATAGCCACCGTTGGTTTTATTTATTGTCAATCCGAGATACTGTTTTATCTCTCCTAATTGCTTTAATTTTATCCTCTTACCTAATAATGATATTATTTCAGTAGCTTCATTATTAGTTTTTGTAATTAAAGCAATATCATCTGTAAACAACAATAATAATGACACTATTCCATTTGTCTCTCTTTTAAATAAACATGGATCAGCTAAACCTGCTTTAAACCCTATATTGTTTAACTCCTTAACAATATATTGGTTCCATTCGTAACCAGATTGTTTTAATCCATAGAGACTCTTTTTAAGTTTCCAACAGTCATTATTAATTTTATCATCCTTAATCCCTACAGGTTTCTTTAGGTATATAGTGTGCTGCAATGGCGCATGCAGATAGGCAGTTTCTACATCTAAATGATTTATGATATAATTTTTCTTAGCTGCCCACACTAAAGCTGCTCTCAAGGTTGTCGCTTTTAGACTTGGTGCAAACACTTCATCATAATCACATGCAGTTTGATTAAATCCTTGAGCTACCAACCTAGCCTTATGGGTAACAGTCCCATTTGTACCTGTTTTTAATTTAAATATCCATTTGCATCCAATGGACTTTTCACCTGGAGGTAATTTAGCATTCTCATAGACTCCCATCTGTTTTAATGAATTCAGTTCCTTTTGCATTGCTGTATGCCAGTTCTCTTGATCCTTCGCAGGATACATTTTTAGTTCTTCCACAGTAGTTGGAATTTTACTAACCTGGCAAACTACACTTGCTTGGTACCTATCAGGTGGTCTGCTTTCTCGTGTTGACCGCCTAGGTAGTACAGGGCTTACAGGTGGACTTCATCTGTTCCTGGTTATCTATTTCTTCTTGTTCACTTATTTCTTCCTGTTTTGGTCCTATTTGCTCTTCCTTTACTTTTTCTTTAATTGGACTTTTACTAGTATGGTGGCTCGGGCCCCTGTAGGTTTCTATGACTACACTTTTATTCGAATCATGTTCCAATTTTTGCCATCCTACATGCTCCAGGAATTGAGCACTAGCACTACAATAAATTCTAGTTGTGCCCTCTTCCCAGAACCTGTAAGATTTATGGTTAGA
The DNA here is from genome assembly GCF_049901715.1 of Pseudonaja textilis. Classification (NCBI taxonomy): domain Eukaryota; kingdom Metazoa; phylum Chordata; class Lepidosauria; order Squamata; family Elapidae; genus Pseudonaja; species Pseudonaja textilis. The sequence goes on from NC_141991.1 coordinate 11,438,682, forward strand.
TTCGTAACCTACAAAAAATAATCTTTTAGCCCTGTGCTGTCCCTTATGTCTCAGTTGTGTAGGAATATGCACCCATGCTGGTGCTCCAAATGTGTGCATGTAGCTTAGGTCAGGTTTTCTACCATGCCACCGTGTGAATGGTAATTCACCTGTTGTTGAGTTAACAACATTATTCAATATATGATTACCACACATTATTGCTTCTCCCCACAAATTTTCAGGTAATCCTGAATCCGACAACATGGTACGAGCCATTGCCTGTAGTGTTTGGCCTCGTCTTTCTATAAAAGAATTATGTTGTGGCCTATATGGTGCAGATCTTTTATGTTCTACACCTGCCATCTTCAGTCTATTTTGGAATTTATTATTTATAAATTCCGTACCATTATCAGTTACAAGAGTTACTAGTTTCCTTTTAGTTTTTCTTTCTGCAAACTTCAACCAATTAAAGAAATTTTGATATGTTTCCATTTTACTCTTCATTAAATAACAGAAACCATATCTAGAATAATGATCCATTATACTTAATATATAATGAGCACCTCCCACACTTGGTTTTTTAGGACCTATAATATCAGCAAATACGACCTCTAGAGGCTCTTTGGTTTTAAATCCATTAATTCTATTTGCTGGTATTACCTTGCTTTTTTCTTGACTGCAAGCATTGCAGTGCAAATACTTACTGCAAGGCTTCAGTTTTATACCTTTAGACAGTTCAACCGTTTGCTTGAGCATTTTAAAATTTATATGCCCTAAACATCTGTGTAACAAATGTATGCATTCATCATGAGGCTTAACGTTATTATACACTGTGTTAGCCACCTCTAATTGATTATCCTTTAACACATACAATTCACCTTTTAAAGTTGCAGTCACTTTTTTACCTTCCTTTTCTATTATGCAGTTTTCTCCCCTAAAGGTAACTACATAACCTAGTTTAATCAAAACTCTAACCGAAAGCAAATTAAACTTAAGTTGTGGTACATATAACATTTTTACATTTTCTTGTATGCAAGAACAATATGCAGTACCTTGACCTCTCACTTTAAGTTTCCAGCCATTAGCTAACGATATCTGCTGTGAACTCGCGGACATCTTAATAAATCTTTTCTTATCTTTCATTATGTAGTGCGATGCTCCACTATCTACAACCCAAAAATTATTATTGTTCACAGTTTTGTTGCTATACATGGCTAACTCTAAGCATTTTTTATCCTTTTGATGCCTTTTTGCACTCTGGCTGGCATTTTGGCGTTTTTCTTTCTTGCAGAATCTAGCCAAATGTCCCTTTCTTCCACAATTAAAACATTTTCTAATTGTGTAGGCTGACGAAGATAATTCCTCTTCTTGTGGTTGTTCCCTTCTGAGTTGATCCCTTTCAAGCCTTCTCCTGGCTTCTTCAATTAATCTGCCAGTAATGTCAGTTAATGTGAGGTTATCTTTTGGCAGAACTTCCAGTGAAGTTACATAGTCGTCATAGCTCTCATCTAATGAAGACAAAATTATATAAACCTGGTGCAGTTCAGTGAAGATAAGCTCTTTTTCATGCAGCTCCTGAAAAATTCTCTTCATAGTGTTTATATGAGTCAACATGTCTCCATTCTTTTGAAGATGTGTTCTGAACAGCTTCCGTGTAAGATTTATATGTGCTCCTACACTGTCTCGAACATAAATCTTCTTTAAATTCTCCCAGCACTTAGCAGCTGTTTCTTCTCCACGAATATGGACAAGCTGCTGGTCACAGAGTGTCAGTCCTATTATACAGAGAGCTTGCTCATTCTTCAGTTTATATTCTTGTATTTTCTGGGCATCATCTTCATCCTCTGGATCCCAAGCATCTACCTCTGGTGGGTTTTGAATTATATTCCAAAAACCTTCTCTGCGTAGAAGTAGGCTGCATTTCATAGACCATGAAACATAGTTTGTTCCATCCAGTTTGGATATTAGAGACAAACTTGGTAAATTGACTTGTGCCATCTTTCTCTGGATATTAAACTATAATTAATAAAACACAGCTGTCTGTTTACAGTATTGTGTAACCACACTAACTCTCACTTTATATAAGCCTGTTGTGAAAATTGTGAAACTCCTTTCTGACACCAGTTTGCGTGGAATCAAAACACTGAAACCAAAGCAAACAGTCAAGGCTTACTGCAGCATTTATTACACAGGACATACTGAGAGTTGATCTTGTGCAAAAAAAAAAAATAGAGAGAAATAAACAAAGGGATACACTCACATCCCACTTACACTGGCATGGGATTTTAATGAGATTTTTAAAAATATTGTGAACATTAAAGTTGCAAGCTGCCCAGTGGAATCTATAGGTGAACATGGCAGCCTTATACATTTGTTTAATAAGAATATATAAATAATTATGCTTTGCAGAAAAGAGACTAAAATGATGAAAAACAGAAGGAGAAAATGCGGTATACATACATCAATTATAACATAAGAAATTTCAGCTTACTTCTTGCCCTTCTGTTATCTGCAAAGAAAAATAGTCTTTGTTATAAGAAGCATTTTCATCTTCTGATTCAGGAATTGCTTTGGGAATATTCTGATAAAACTTCCCACAGGTCACTAGGAACTGCAAGGCCACATTCCTTATGTCTCCATTGGCTTACTGGAAAGACTCATTCATCTGGAAACAGATTTTTCCCACATTATTGTGACTAAAAATAAGACTTCATATTTTGTTTTAGGAATGTTTAGAAATATGGAAGAATAGGAATAGGATTAGCTTTAGGAATAGGAGGAATATATATGTCGGGGTTCTGGTGATAGCCCTAATTAAATCATGAGTCTCGAGCCAAGCTTAAAAAAAAAACCTCAAAAGATTTTTTAGGAGCAACATGCTGACATTAACCTAAATGAAGCCAAGTCTGGCATACATAATTCACAGTCACCTGTGACCCTGTTTTGCCCATCCCCCCTGGGTGTATCATAAATCAGATTCTCCAATAAAGCACTGCCCAGGTATCATCAATCACATTCCCTAATAAAGGATTTTCACAACCAGAAGATCTGATAGCCTAGTTACAATCTTTTTAAGATAATGGTGGAATGTACTTCTGGTTTTACTGCTGTACTGCTCCTTCAGATTCCCCACAACCTTGTTTATGGCAACTTGAAATCAGACATAGGAATGTTTTACAAGTTGAAAATATGTTCAATATGTGCATTTCCTTCTCCCTTTCCCCTGTTGTCAATTGTAAAACAATTTTAGTGATACTATTTATTCGTCAAATGCTTAATGTTTCATCTTGTTTTTATTGATTGTAAACTGCCTTTAGGGAAGCCGGGAAGCCTATATCTTAAATAAATAAATATTAAATGGTCAAAAACTATTAATTGAGACTAATAAATGCCATTTTTGAAGAATAAGAGATTGGTAAAAGTCATTTTTTCTATATTATTTTAACATCAAATGTTCTTTGGTATTCAGATCTGACCTGAAAATAATAATGTCACATTAAGGGATGAAAATGCAGGCCAGCAAGCCAGCACTGGATGCTAAAATGGAGAAGACGTGCACAGTTACTATGTACCTCCCTTTGGTGCTCAGGAAGAAGGCACAAAGGATACCCAGACACTGCAGAAGATCAGCATGCTGAAGGAGATCAGCTTGGCTTTGTTGAAGGCCCCAGGGAGATTCCTGGCCAGGAAAGCCACTGTGAGGCAGACAGGAGACAGAAAGTCCATGTATCCAAGGGCAATATAAAACATGGTGTCAGGTGGTGCTCCATTCAAAATTCAAGAAAGAAAAACTTAGACTCTTTAGATTAGAGCAAAGAAATCTTTTACTGAAAATGAAGTGGTAGCTTCAAATAAAATTCTGAATCTAAGAAATTAGGCGCGCAGATCACATATACAAAGTGTTGGAAAAGTTCACACCCCTCATAGTCCGAATGAGTCTTCCAATTAAAAGTGGTGAATATGATCATGTGAGCATCTTCAGGT